>NC_089846.1:68486418-68603223 GCF_035609145.1 Eleutherodactylus coqui
CAAATAAATACGCAGCCAGCTAAGTGTTACAGCAGGCTTGCGCCAAATTATTTCCTGGCTCTGAAATCACCGGTCTGTTGCACTTAACAGTGCAGTTCCGTCACACAGTCCAGGGACAGAATTGTGTAGGCAGGGACAGAACAAATATTATAGATTGAATATACGCAGTGGTCCTTTAGAAAAAAATATTTGGAAAAGATCTATTTGGCCTGCCTGTCACTCTGCTCAGTGTTCTGGGTCTGTGTCTGCTGGGGGTAGTAGTTCTCCAAATAAATATGCAGCCAGCTAAGTGTTACAGCAGGCTTGCGCCAAATTATTTCCTGGCTCTGAAATCACTGGTCTGTTGCACTTAAGTTAATAACAGTGCAACACTGCAGTTCCGTCACACAGTCCAGGGACAGAATTGTGTAGGCAGGGACAGAAGACATATTATAGATTGAATATACGCAGTGGTCCTTTAGAAAAAAATATTTGAAAAAAATCTATTTGGCCTGCCTGTCACTCTGCTCAGTGTTCTGGGTCTGTGTCTGCTGGGGGTAGTAGTTCTCCAAATAAATACGCAGCCAGCTAAGTGTTACAGCAGGCTTGCGGCAATAATTATTTCCTGGCGTTCCGTAAGCGAACTCAGCCTCCAACCACAGGCCAATAAGCGGCACATTTAATTACAGTGTTGTGTTTCTGCATTCCTGGTAATACAGCATGCTGAGGGGTAGGGGTAGGCCTAGAGGACGTGGGCGCGGCCGAGGACGCGGAGGCCCTAGTCCGGGTGTGGGCACAGGCCGAGCTCCTGATCCAGGTGTATCGCAGACGACTGCTGCGGGATTAGGAGAGAGGCACGTTTCTGGCGTCTCCACATTCATAGCACATTTAATGGGTCCACGCGGTAGACACTTATTAGAAAATGAGCAGTGTGAGCAGGTCCTGTCGTGGATGGCAGAAAGTGCTTCCAGCAACCTATCGTCCACCCAGAGTTCTGCGCCGTCCACTGCTGCAACTCAGAATCCTCTGGCTGCTGCTCCTCCTTCCTCCCAGCCTCCTCACTCCATGAAAATGAGACATTCTGAGGAGCGGGCAGACTCCCAGGAACTGTTCTCGGGCCCCTGCTCAGATGGGGCAGCAGTGGTTCCTCTCCCACTAGAGGAGTTTATCGTGACTGATGCCCAACCATTGCAAAGTTCCCGGGGTCCGGGGAATGAGGCTGGGGACTTCAGGCAACTGTCTCAAGACCTTTCAGTGGGTGAGGAGGCCGATGACGATGAGACACAGTTGTCTATCAGTGAGGTAGTAGTAAGGGCATTAAGTCTGAGGGAGGAGCGCACCGAGGATTCTGAGGAAGAGCAGCAGGACAATGAGGTGACTGACCCCACCTGGTTTGCTACGCCTACTGAGGACAGGTCTTCAGAGGGGGAGGCAAGGGCAGCAGCAGGGCAGGTTGCAAGAGGCAGTGCGGTGGCCAGGGGTAGAGGCAGGGCCAGACAGAATAATCCACCAACTGTTTCCCAAAGCGCACCCTCGCGCCATGCCACCCTGCAGAGGCCGAGGTGCTCAAAGGTCTGGCAGTTTTTCACTGAGAGTGCAGACGACCGACGAACAGTGGTGTGCAACCTTTGTCGCGCCAATATCAGCCGAGGAGCCACCACCACCAGCCTCACCACCACCAGCATGCGCAGACATATGATGGCCAAGCACCCCACAAGGCGGGACGAAGACCATTCACCGCCTCCGGTTTGCACCGCTGCCTCTCCCCCTGTGCCCCAACCTGCCACTGAGATCCAACCCCACTCTGAGGACACAGGCACTACCGTCTCCTGGCCTGCACCCACACCCTCACCTCCGCTGTCCTCGGCCCCATCCACCAATGTCTCTCAGCGCACCGTCCAGACGTCGCTAGCGCAAGTGTTGGAGCGCAAGCGCAAGTATGACGCCACGCACACGCACGCTCATGCATTAAACGTGCACATAGCAAAATTTATCAGCCTGGAGATGCTGCCGTATTGGGTTGTGGAAACGGAGTCCTTCAAAAGTATGATGGCCTGATGTGCCGTCCCAGCCCTGCACGACCACGTCTCCCGCAACATTGTACGCGCCCTCACCAACGCGGTTACTGCCAAGGTCCACTTAACAACGGACACGTGGACAAGCACAGGCGGACAGGGCCACTATATCTCCCTGACGGCACATTGGGTGAATTTAGTGGAGGCTGGGACAGAGTCAGAGCCTGGGACCGCTCACGTCCTACCCACCCCCAGAACTGCAGGCCACAGCTCGGTGGTGGTATCTGCGGCGGTGTATGCTTCCTCCACTAAACCACCCTCCTCCTCCTCCTCCTCCTCCAACGCAACCTCTGTCTCGCAATCAAGATGTGTCAGCAGCAGCAGCACGTCGCCAGCAGTCGGTGTCGCGCGTCGTGGCAGCACAGCGGTGGGCAAGCGTCAGCAGGCCGTGCTGAAACTACTTAGCTTAGGAGATAAGAGGCACACGGCCCACGAACTGCTGCAGGGTCTGACAGAGCTGACCGACCGCTGGCTTGCGCCGCTGAGCCTCCAACCGGGCATGGTCGTGTGTGACAACGGCCGTAACCTGGTGGCGGCTCTGCAGCTCGGCAGCCTCACGCACGTGCCATGCCTGGCCCACGTCTTTAATTTCGTGGTTCAGCGCTTTCTGAAAAGCTACCCACGCTCGTCAGACCTGCTCGTAAAGGTGCGCCGGCTCTGCGCACATTTCCGCAAGTCCCACACGGACGCTGCCACCCTGCGCACCCTGCAACATTGGTTTAATCTGCCAGTGCACCGACTGCTGAGCGACGTGCCCACACGGTGGAACTCTACGCTCCACATGTTGGCCAGGCTCTATGAGCAGCATAGAGCTATAGTGGAATACCAACTCCAACATGGGCAGCGCAGTGGGAGTCAGCCTCCTCAATTATTTTCAGAAGAGTGGGCCTGGTTGGCAGACATCTGCCAGGTCCTTCGAAACTTTGAGGAGTCTACCCAGGTGGTGAGCGGCGATGCTGCAATCATTAGCGTCACCATTCCTCTGCTATGCCTCTTGAGAAGTTCCCTGCAAAGCATAAAGGCAGACGCTTTGCGCTCGGAAACAGAGCCGGGGGAAGACAGTATGTCGCTGGATAGTCAGAGCACCCTCCTGTCTATATCTCAGTGCGGTGAGGAGGAGGAAGATGAGGAGGAGGGGGAAGACACAGCTTGGCCCACTGGTGAGGGTAGACATGCTGCTGGCCTGTCATCCTTTCAGCGTGTATGGCCTGAGAAGGAGGAGGAGGAGGAGGATGATCCTGAAAGTGATCTTCCTAGTGAGGACAGCCATGTGTTGCGTACAGGTACCCTGGCACACATGGCTGACTTCATGTTAGGATGCCTTTCTCGTGACTCTCGCGTTACACGCATTCTGGCCACTACGGAATACTGGTGTACACACTGCTCGACCCACGGTATAAGGAGAACCTTTCCACTCTCATTCCCGAAGAGGAAAGGGGTTCGAGAGTGTTGCTATACCACAGGACCCTGGCGGACAAACTGATGGTAAAATTCCCATACGACAGCGCTAGTGGCCGAAGGCGCAGTTCCGAGGGCCAGGTAGCAGGGGAGGCGCGGAGATCAGGCAGCATGCACAGCACAGGCAGGCCAACACTCTTTAAGGCCCTTGACAGCTTTATGGCTCCCCAGCAAGACTGTCACCGCTCCCCAGTCACGGCTGAGTCGGCGGGAGCACTGTAAAAGGATAGTGAGGGAGTACGTAGCCGATCGCACGACCGTCCTCCGTGACGCCTCTGCCCCCTACAACTACTGGGTGTCGAAGCTGGACACGTGGCCTGAACTCGCGCTGTATGCCCTGGAGGTGCTTGCTTGTCCTGCGGCTAGCGTCTTGACAGAGAGGGTGTTTAGTGTGGCTGGGGGAATCATCACAGATAAACGTACCCGCCTGTCAACCGACAGCGCCGACAGGCTAACACTCATCAAGATGAACAAAGCCTGGATTTCCCCAGACTTGTCTTCTCCACCAGCGGACAGCAGTGATACCTAAGCAATACGTAGGCTGCACCCGCGGATGGAAGCATCGTTCTGTATCCCCATCAAAAACGGGGACCTTTTTGCTTCATCAATCTGTGTATAATATTCCTCCTCCTCCTCCTCCTGAAACCTCACATAATCACGCCGAACGGGCAATTTTTCTTAGGCCCACAAGGCTCAGTCATATAATTTTTCTAAACAATTTTTATACGTTTCAATGCTCATTAAAGCGTTGAAACTTTCACCTCCACCAATTTTTATTTTAACTGGGCTGCCTCCTGGCCTAGTTACCAATTAAGCCACATTAAAGGGGTTGTCCCACGGCAGCAAGTGGGTCTATACACTTCTGTATGGCCATATTAATGCACTTTGTAATGTACATTGTGCAGTAATTATGAGCCATACAGAAGTTATCAAAAGTTTTATACTTACCTGCTCCGTTGCTGGCGTCCTCGTCTCCTTGGTGCCGACTAATTTCCGGCCTCCGATGGCCAAATTAGCCGCGCTTGCGCAGTCCGGGTCTTCTGCTTTCTTCAATGGAGCCTCTCGTGCAGGATGCCGGCTCCGTGTAGCTCCGCCCCGTCACGTGCCGATTCCAGCCAATCAGGAGGCTGGAATCGGCAATGGACCGCACAGAAGAGCTGTGGGGGGGGGGGGGGGGGGTTAAAAAAAGAAAAACCCGTTTCGGCGCGGGACAACCCCTTTAACCAAAGCGATTAATGGGTTTCACCTGCCCTCTTGGTTGGCCATGGCCACTTTTTCTGATGTACATTAATACTGTTGGTACACCAATTTTTGTGGGCCCTCGCCTACAGTGTAATCAAATGAATTTTTAGCCCACCTGCATTACAGCTGACGTTACATCCGCTGTGTTGGGCAATACAATGGGATATTTTTATGTACTGCCGGTGGGTTCCAGGGAGCCACCCATGCTGTGGGTCCACAGGGAGTTGTAAATGCATCTGTTTCCACTTCTAAAGAACCCCAGTCTGACTGGGGCATGCAGTGTGGGCCGAAGCCCACCTGCATTTAACATGACATTACTACCTCAGCTGTGTTGGGCAATGCAATGGGATATATTTATGTACCGCCGGTGGCTTCCTGGCACCCACCCATGCTGTGGGTCCACAGGGAGTTGTAAATGCATCTGTTTCCACTTCTAAAGAACCCCAGTCTGACTGGGGCATGCAGTGTGGGCCGAAGCCCACCTGCATTAAACATGACATTACTACCTCAGCTGTGATGGGCACTGCAATGGGATACATTTATGTACAGCGGGTGGGTTCCAGGGAGCCACCCATGCTGTGGGTGCACACGGAATTCCCATTGCGGAGTTGTACCTGCCTGTGACTATTTATAAAAAAACGCGGTCTGACTGGGGCGTGCAGACACCTTGACAGAATGAATAGTGTGTGGCACATAGGTTCCCCATTGCTATGCCCACGTGTGCAGCTCCAGATGGAGGTGGCACAGGATTGGATTTCTCATTGCTTCTGTACAGCATTGTGGGCTATCGCCCCGCCCCTTTTAAAGAGGGTCGCTGCCTAGCCGTGCCAACCCTCTGCAGTGTGTGCCTGCGGTTCCTGTGGCAGACGCACTTATAAATATACATGAGGGTGGCGTGGCATGAGGGCAGCTGAAGGCTGGGCAGGGACAGTTTGGTGTGCGCTGTGGACACTGGGTCATGGGGGAGGGGGGAATTGGCAGCATGTAACCCAGGAGAAGTGGCAGCGGAGTGTCATGCAGGCAGTGATTGTGCTTTGTTGGAGGTAGTGTGGTGCTTAGCTATGGTATGCATTGCTAATGAGGGCTTTTCAAAAGTAAAAATTGTTGGAAGGGGGGGGGGCACTCTTGCCGCTATTGTGGCTTAATAGTGGGACCTGGGAACTTGAGATGCAGCCCAAGATTTAGCCCCTCGCCTGCCCTATCCGTTTCTGTGTCATACCCATCACTTTCTTGAATTGCCCCTATTTTCACAAATGAAAACCTTAGCGAGCATCGGCGATATACAAAAATGCTCGAGTCGCCCATTGACTTCAATGGGGTTCGTTACTTGAAACGAACCCTTGAGCATCGCGAAAAATTCGTCTCGAGTAACGAGCACCTGAGCATTTTGGTGCTCGCTCATCTCTAGTTGTGTGTTGTTTTTTGTTGGGGTAGCTTGCAACATTTTTAACACATAGACTTCTTGTGGGATGGGGGTGCTGTCAAATAGACTTGTCGCTGTGCTGTTTGCTGTCACAGACTTGTCGCTCTTAGCTGCTGTCACATAGACATTTTGTGGGGGTGGGGTTGCTTTCACATAGACTTGTCACTGTGCTGTTTGCTTTCACAGACTTGTCGCTGTTGGGTGCTGTCACATAGACTTCTTGTCGGGTGGGGGTGCTGTCACATAGACATGTTGCTGTGCTGTTTGATGTCACAAAGTTGTCGCTCTTGCGTGCTGTCACATAGACTTCTTGCGGGGTGGGGGTACTTTCACATAGACTTGTCGCTGTGCTGTTTGCTGTCACATAGACTTGTCGCTGTGCTGTTTGCTGTCACAGACTTGTGGCTCTTGGGTGCTGTCACATAGACTTCTTGTGGGGTGGGGATGCTGTCACATAGACTTGTCGCTGTGCTGTTTGCTGTCAGACTTGTCGCTCTTAGGTGCTGTCACATAGACATCTTGTGGGGGTGGGGGTGCTTTCAAATAGACTTGTCGCTGTGCTGTTTGCTGTCTCAGACTTGTCGCTCTTGGGTGCTATCATGTAGGCTTCTTGCGGGGGTGGGGTGCTTTCACATAAACTTCTCGCTGTGCTGTTTGCTGACACAGACTTGTCGCTGTTGGGTGCTGTCACATAGACTTCTTGTGGGGTGGGGGTGCTGTCACATAGACATGTTGCTGTGCTGTTGGAAGTCACAGAGTTGTCGCTCTTGCGTGCTGTCACATAGACTTCTTGCGGGGTGGGGGTACTTTCACATAGACTTGTCGCTGTGTTGTTTGCTGTCACAGACTTGTCGCTGTGTTGTTTGCTGTCACAGACTTGGCGCTGTGCTATTTGCTGTCACAGACTTGTCGCTGTTGGGTGCTGTCACATAGACTTCTTGTGGGGTGGGGGTGCTGTCATATAGATTTGTAGCTGTGCTGTTTGCTGTCACAGACTTGCTGCTCTTGGATGCTGTCACAAAGACTTCTTGCGGGGGTGGGGGTGCTTTCAAATAGACTTGTCGCTGTGCTGTTTGCTGTCTCAGACTTGTCGCTCTTGGGTGCTATCATGTAGGCTTCTTGCGGGGGTGGGGTGCTTTCACATAAACTTCTCGCTGTGCTGTTTGCTGACACAGACTTGTCGCTGTTGGGTGCTGTCACATAGACTTCTTGTGGGGTGGGGGTGCTGTCACATAGACATGTTGCTGTGCTGTTGGAAGTCACAGAGTTGTCGCTCTTGCGTGCTGTCACATAGACTTCTTGCGGGGTGGGGGTACTTTCACATAGACTTGTCGCTGTGTTGTTTGCTGTCACAGACTTGTCGCTGTGTTGTTTGCTGTCACAGACTTGGCGCTGTGCTATTTGCTGTCACAGACTTGTCGCTGTTGGGTGCTGTCACATAGACTTCTTGTGGGGTGGGGGTGCTGTCATATAGATTTGTAGCTGTGCTGTTTGCTGTCACAGACTTGCTGCTCTTGGATGCTGTCACAAAGACTTCTTGCGGGGGTGGGGGTGCTTTGACATAGACTTGTTGCTGTGCTGTTTGCTGTCACATAGACTTGTTGCTGTGCTGTTTGCTGTCACATAGACTTGTTGCTGTGCTGTTTGCTGTCACAGACTTGTGGCTCTTGGGTGCTGTCACATCGACTTCTTGTGGGTTGGGGGTGCTGTTACATAGATTTGTCGCTGTGCTGTTTGCTGTCACAGACTTGTTGCTCGTGGATGTTGTCACATAGACTTCTCGCGGGGGTGGGGGTGCTTTGACATAGACTTGTCGCTGTGCTGTTTGCTGTCACATAGACTTGTTGCTGTGCTGTTTGCTGTCACAGACTTGTCGCTCTTGGGTGCTGTCACATAGACTTCTTGCGGCGGTGGGCTGCTTTCACATAAACTTTTCGCTGTGCTGTTTGCTGACACATAGACTTTTCGCTGTGCTGTTTGCTGACACTTAGACTTTTCGCTGTGCTGTTTGCTGACACTTAGACTTTTCGCTGTGCTGTTTGCTGACACTTAGACTTTTCGCTGTGCTGTTTGCTGACACTTAGACTTGTCACTGTGCTGATTGCTGTGACAAACTTGTCGCTGTTGGGTGCTGTGACATAGACTTCTTGCGGGGGTGGTGGTGCTTTCCCATAGACTTGTCGCTGTGCTGTTTGCTGTGATATAGACTTGTCGCTGTGCAGTTTGCTGTCACAGACTTGTCGCTGTTGGGTGCTGTTACATAGACTTCTTCTGGGGTGGGGGTGCTGTCACATAGACATGTTGCTGTGCTGTTTGAAGTCACAGAGTTGTCGCTCTTGCGTACTGTCACATAGACTTCTTGCGGGGGTGGGGGTACTTTCACATAGACTTGTCGCTGTGCTGTTTGCTGTCACATAGATTTGTAGCTGTGCTGTTTGCTGTCACAGACTTGCCACTCTTGGATGCTGTCACAAAGACTTCTTGCGGGGGTGGGGGTGCTTTGACATAGACTTGTTGCTGTGCTGTTTGCTGTCACATAGACTTGTTGCTGTGCTGTTTGCTGTCACATAGACTTGTTGCTGTGCTGTTTGCTGTCAC
The DNA here is from genome assembly GCF_035609145.1 of Eleutherodactylus coqui. NCBI lineage: Eukaryota > Metazoa > Chordata > Amphibia > Anura > Eleutherodactylidae > Eleutherodactylus > Eleutherodactylus coqui. Next base: position 68,495,194 of record NC_089846.1, read on the forward strand.
ATAGAGTTGTTGCTGTGCTGTATGCTGTCACAGACTTGTCGCTGTTGGGTGCTGTCACATAGACTTCTTGTGGGGTGGGGATGCTGTCACATAGACATGTTGCTGTGCTGTTTGAAGTCACAGAGTTGTCGCTCTTGCGTGCTGTCACATAGACTTCTTGCGGGGGTGGGGGTACTTTCACATAGACTTGTCGCTGTGCTTTTTGCTGTCACAGATTTGTCGCTGTTGGGTGCTGTCACATAGACTTCTTGTGGGGTGGGGGTGCTGTCACATAGATTTGTAGCTGTGCTGTTTGCTGTCACAGACTTGCTGCTCTTGGATGCTGTCACAAAGACTTCTTGCGGGGGTGGGGGTGCTTTGACATAGACTTGTTGCTGTGCTGTTTGCTGTCACATAGACTTCTCGCTGTGCTGTTTGCTGTCAGACTTGTCGCTCTTAGGTGCTGTCACATAGACTTCTTGTGGGGTGGGTGAGTGTCACATAGATTTGTCACTGTGCTGTTTGCTGAGACATAGACTTGTCGCTGTGCTGTTTGCTTTCACAGACTTGTCGCTGTTGGGTGCTTTCACTTAGACTTCTTGCAGGAGAGGGGGTGCTTTCACATAGACGTGTCGCTGTGCTGTTTGCTGTCATATACACTTGTCGCTGCGCGGCTTGCTGTCACAGACTTGTCGCTGTTGGGTGCTGTTACATAGACTTCTTCTGGGGTGGGGGTGTTGTCACATAGGTTTGTCGCTGTGCTGTTTGCTGTCACAGGCTTGTCGCTCTTGAGTGCTGTCACGTAGACTTCCTGCGGGGAGTGGGGATGCTTTCACATAGACTTGTCGCTGTGCTGTTTGCGGTCACAGAATTGTAGCTGTTGGGTGCCGTCACATAGACTTCTTGTGGTGTGGGCTTGCTTTCACATAGACTTGTCGCTGTACTGTTTGCTGTCACATAGACTTGTCGCTGTGCTGTTTGCTTTCACAGACTTGTCGCCGTTGGGTGCTGTCACATTGACTTCTTGTGGGGTGGGGGTGCTGTCACATAGACTTGTTGCTGTGCTGTCTGACGTCACAGACTTGTCGCTCTTGCGTGCTGTCACATAGACTTCTTGCGGGGGTGGGGGTGCTTTCACATAGACTTGTCGCTGTGCTGTTTGCTGTCACATAGACTTGTCGCTGTGCTGTTTGCTGTCACAGACTTGTCGCTGATGGGTGCTGTCACATAGACTTCTTGTGGGTTGGGGGTGCTGTTACATAGATTTGTCGCTGTGCTGTTTGATGTCACAGACTTGTCCCTCTTGCCTGCTGTCACATAGACTTCTTACGGCGGTGGGCTGCTTTCACATAGACTTGTCGCCGTGCTTTTTACTGTCACAGACTTGTCGCTCTTGGGTGCTGTCACATAGACTTCTTGTGGGGTGGGGGTGCTTTCACATAGACTTGTTGCTGTGCTGTTTGCTGTCACATAGACTTGTCGCTGTGCTGTTTGCTGTCACAGACTTGTCGCTGTTAGGTGGTGTCACATAGACTTCTTATGGGTTGGGGGTGCTGTCACATAGATTTGTCGCTGTGCTTTTTGCTGTCACAGACTTGTTGCTCTTGGATGCTGTCACATAGACTTCTTGTGGGAGTGGGGGTGCTTTGACCTAGACTTGTCGCTGTGCTGTTTGCTGTCACATATACTTGTTGCTGTGCTGTTTGCTGTCACAGACTTGTCGCTCTTGGGTGCTGTCACTTAGACTTCTTGCGGCGGTAGGGGTGCTTTCACATAAATTTGTCGCTGTGCTGTTTGCTATCACATAGACTTGTCGCTGTGCTGTTTGCTGTCACAGACTTTTCGCTCTTGGGTGCTATCATGTAGGCTTCTTGCGGGCGTGGAAAGAGAACGACAAAACGTCAGAAAAAAGATCCGCGCTCGCAAGTGGAGTGAACTGAGGACAAATTCACGTGCGAATAATGGTGAGGTATAACACTTACTTGGAAGGAGGGGGGTAGGATGTACAAGTGCCCCCTCCTCAGAGTGTCCACCACACGGTATAGAGCTATACTCCAAATTGCATATTGATGGTCCAGATGTTGAAACCAAATGAAACTTTTAATAAGGCAACGCGTTTCGGTGCAAGGTAAAGCACCTTTCTCAAGCCATACATACAAAACCAATACATAATGCATATATTTATACACAATAAAGAAAAGACATACCCTTCCCATGCTTGTCTGTGCCGTGTGTCCGGCGTTCCTGGGGGTGGGCATACACTGATGACGTCAGCAACATGTGGTGTGGAGGCAGTAATCTATGTCGTGTGTACTAGTGAAGTCTTACGACTGAAACTTCATTTAAACTAATTTAAACAGACTCTGAAGAGTATAATGGAATCTATACTTATATTTAAAGCAAGAAGCTTTTTAATAGCGTCGGTATTCTCAGGTTGCCGAGTGGTGGGGGAGGAGTCTAATGACGCGATCCGCATCATCGAGTCGCACGCTGTTATTGGTATAATGCTGCCGGCATGATCCGGTTACCGCACAGTGGGGGAGAAGTCTAATGACGCGCTACGTGTCATTGAAATACATGTAGTTATGTTTATAATGCCGCCGGCATAGTCCGACTACCGGGCGGTGGGGGAGGGACCTCATGACGCGTTCTGCGTCATGATGTCATACGGTATAGCCCTCATACTACCTATACTGTGATCCGACTGTCTGGCAGTGGGGGAGGAGCCCCATGACGCGATACGCGTCACCATTGCACCCGTATCAAAAATCTCTAAGCCAGTGGCCGGGTGGTGAGGGAGGAGCCTCAAGACGCAATCCGCGTTACTATGGCACCAAGTATTCCTCTTACTGCTGTACCCAGGTAAGAGAAAGGGGGCGGATATACTGACATAGAAAGTCATCCGTCAATGGGGCGCTTGTCTGCCGTGGAGATGGGCATTATATATCTTATATAAATCACATGCCTGTTAGAAGTTAAAAGTGGGGGCAGCATCATAATGTTGTACACTTCAAAATACAAAAAACTAACAAGATATTGCAGCATTTATACTTGGTGTGAAACATATATCAATGGTGACATACTGTATTTTAAGTTTGCAGGGCAACTTGTGGTTGCCACAGGCAACCTTTGTGAAATATGTGTCATGAAATTAAGTTCACTAGGGAAATGTGGCATGACAGCTACATTCTTGTGTTACCACTGGCATAAACAATATATTATAATGACAATTTATAAATAATTCTCATGGAAATAGATATACATATATAAGTATAGGTAAAGGCAGTATGAAGTTAAAAGTATGTAAACATATTCGTTCATCAGTTAGAATAAACAATGGTATATAAATAGTTGCTTAATAATTATTAATAATTATGATGTATAAATGTTATAATTAATAATTAGTGTATAAATATATAAATAAATATAAAAATATCACATATGGGACAATAAAAATATAAATAAAAACAATAATATCTGTAAAAACTCTTAAAAACTCTTAAACACTCCCTAGAGAGGGGCCTTATACGCTGATTAGATTTTCTCTAAGACTTCATTAAGGCCATTAGGTGTTAATGTTTTTAGTTTGAAGATCCAATACATTTCTCTAGTTTTTAAATGCGTGGCTAAACCTCTCTTGATCTTCTCGAGAGGTGTAACCCTGAGACCTGAGGGGTCTTTATCATGTTTTTCTAGGAAATGTCTTGACACACTATGTTTCAAAAAACCATTGAGGATGTTACAGCGATGTTTATTGAGACGAATGCGGAAAGGGTTAATAGTACGGCCTATATACCTAAGGCTGCAAGGGCATTCAAGTAGGTATATGATATAGGAGCTATTACAGTTCAAAAAGAAATTGATCTTGTATGGGGGTTTATTAAAATTGATCGGAATTTCTCTCCTCGCATGTGTGATGGACTGACAACATTTGCATCTGGAATGGCCACATTTATATGACCCCTTCAGAGTAATCATGTTTAGAAGTTTGGATTTTTCAACATTGGATTTTTTCTTTCTATACGAACAGGACGGGGCTACCATGTTCTTAATAGTTCTATTTCTCTGGAAGGTAATACAGGGGTTATTAGGGAGGATCTTCTGGAGGAAGGGATCTTCCTTCAGAAGGTTCCAATGTTTGTATAGGATTTTTCGTATATGGCTGTGTTGACTGTTATATTTGGTGATAAATCTAATTGTTCTATTCTCCTTGCGGGGGTAGGGTGCTTTCACATAAACTTGTCGCTGTGCTGTTTGCTGACACATAGACTTGTCGCTGTGCTGTTTGCTGACACAGACTTGTCGCTGTTTGGTGCTGTCACATAGACTTCTTGTGGGGCAGGGGTGCTGTCACATAGACTTGTCGCTGTGCTGTTTGCTGACAAATAGACTTGTCACTGTGCTGATTGCTGTGACAAACTTGTTGCTGTTGGGTGCTGTCACATAGACCTCTTGCGGGGGTGGCGGTGCCTTCCCATAGACTTGTCGCTGTGCTGTTTGCTGTCATATAGACTTGTCGCTGTGCTGTTTGCTGTCACAGACTTGTCGCTGTTAGGTGCTGTCACATAGACTTCTTGTGGGGCGGGGGGCTTTCACATAGACTTCTTGCAGGGGTGGGGGTGCTTTCACATAGACTTGTCGCTGTGCTGTTTGCTGTCACAGACTTGTCGCTCTTGGATGCTGTCACATAGACTTCTTGCGAGGGTGGGGGTGCTTTGACATAGACTTGTCGCTGTGCTGTTTGCTGTCACATAGACTTGTCGCTGTGCTGTTTGCTGTCACATAGACTTGTCGCTGTGCTGTTTGCTGTCACAGACTTGTCGCTGTTGGGTGCTGTCACATAGACTTCTTGTGGGGTGGGGGTGCTTTCACATAGACTTGTCGCTGTGCTGTTTGCTGTCACATAGACTTCTAAAGAATACAAATTTAATTTGGAAGACCCAATAGTCACGGACCTTAGACCTCGCAGTAGGTTTTATCCCATAGAGGCTAAGGGTGAATATGTAGAATTGTTTTATCGGAAAACTATGGAGGATTTCACAAAATTATGTAACAGTGATATATCTACATATGGTAATTTAAACAAAAATCAAAGGGCCGCTTTGAAGGCACTTATGGAAGAAGATTCTATAGCCATCAGGAATGCGGATAAAGGAGGGGGAGTAGTTGTCATGGGATATGATCAGTACCACAGAGAGTCACTAAGAATTCTGAGTGATGTAACCTATTACGAGGAACTAAGTAGTGACCCCACAGAGACCATTAGCAAAGAGTTCTTCGTTTTGATTCACAATGCATATGGCAATAATAGTATATCCAAAGCAGAATACCAGTATTTGAAAGAAACATCAATAGGAACCCCTTATATTTATCACATTCCTAAAATTCATAAGGATGAGAAAAATCCCCCTGGGCGACCTATAGTCGCTGGCATGCGATCGGTTACTCACAGATTGTCCGAATATGTGGATAACCAACTCCAAAAATACGTGCTGAATTTAATAATAATAATAATAATCTTTATTTGTATAGCGCCAACATATTCCGCAGCGCTTAATTTACCATCATTTGCAAAAGATTCCGGACATATTTTGGAGATTGTTAGAGATATCCAGTGGAAGTCCACGTATCAATGGTGTACCATCGATGTAGAGGCACTATATTCTAATATTGGTCATGACATAGGAGTCAAAGCGGTGGGTGACATACTTGGTGAAGATTTACTTATACCGATGCACCAGAGAAGTTTTATACTTCAGAGTATAACCTTTATTTTGAAGAATAATATATTTTCGTATAATGGCGCATTCTACAAACAGCGAATGGACACGGCAATGGGCACGAAGTGTGCCCCTAGTTTTGCCAACCTCGTTATGGGGTCCTTTGAAAAGGAGAGATTTTGTGATCCCAGGATAGTACTTTATAAGAGGTTTATAGATGACCTCCTCATGATATGGGATGGGAGTGAAAAGGATCTAGAAGGGTTTGTTCTCGGTTTATCAAATAATGAATTTCATTTGAAATTTACCCATTGTATAAGTGCGAATATAGCTGTGTATCTGGATTTGGAATTAGGAAATGAGGGAGAGAAATTTATATCTCGTACCCACTTTAAGAGTGTCGATAGTAATAGTTATCTCAATTACTATAGTTGTCATCATAGAAACTGGAGGCGTAATATTCCGTTTGGTCAGTTCCAGCGTATTAGAAGAAATTGTACGAAATTGGTAGATTTTAAGGTACAAGCTCAGACCATGAGGAAGAGATTTCTGGATAAACAGTACCCGAAGGGTTTAATCGATGCTGCATATAATAAAATATTACTACAAAGCAAAGAAAAAATACCCCAAATACAGAGGACTAGAGACAATGGTAAATATAAGACAGCATTTGTAACCAAATTCAGTATACAGGCAAATAAGATCAGCCAGATTCTCCGAAAAAATTGGACCATACTTAGAGAGGATCCTTTTCTAAGCAATAAATTACCCACACAACCTCCATGCATTTTTCGTAAAAATCAGACTATAAAAAACCTCATTGCTCCCTCATGTCCGAGAAGGGAGAAGAAGAAAAATAAGGAAGGAATGAGGATTGATGATAGAGATATAGGGGTTCATAAATGCAAAGAAAAGAAATGTAAATGCTGTGCTAACATTGCATACGGTACAAAAAGCATTAAATTACCGAATGATGGAGAATTGTTGATTAGACAACATTTAACCTGCAGGGCGAAGAATGTGATATATTTATTGGAGTGCCCATGCGGGTTACGGTATGTGGGGAGGACGAAGAACTTACTCCGTGAGAGATTAAATCAACATCGGAGTAATATCCGTAAGGGATACACAAAACATAGTATATCTCACCATTTTCTTAATAACCATAATAAAGAGACGACAGGATTACGGGTTACACCCATCGAATGTATCAGTGAAACGTCTGTACAAAAGCTACGAGAGAAAGAAATGTTTTGGATTTTTAGGCTAAACACGCTCATCCCTAATGGTCTTAATGAGATTTTAGAAAAATTATGAGTAGTTTTTAGTAATGTTTTATAATATGTATATGTGTGTGTGTGTGTGTGTGTGTGTGTGTATATATATATATATATATATATATATATATATATATATATATATATATATATATATAGATTTTTTTATATAAACCCAATCATTTTTATGGTAAAAACATTTTTTGTTTTTTTATAGTAAAAGGTTTTCTGTAATGAATTATTTATATTTATATTTGTACGCTGAGTGAGAGTAGTATTTATTATTGCATATACATATATTGAATTATGAATTATTATATTGTGGGCGGATATATGTATATATATACATATGTTTTAACCTGTTATTCTATGACACCAAGGTGTAGTTCTATGTAATTTTATATATAATGCCATTTTTATATGCATTGTTTATTTATAGGAGGGAAATTAGAGTAGGGTTGATAAGTGTGTTGTAGTTTGTGAAATGTTCAGTATAATGACTGTTTTTATATTGCTCTGAATAGGTATAGTCCCTTTGTATTATAATGTTGCTTCCGATTGTGTTTTAGGCTAGAAACATACTATGGATTGCAATATACAGGGCACAATAGTGCAGGACATGATCCAGCCGACTCCAAACTCCTCCCCGCACAAGGGGAAGCGTCTAGCGTGATGACGACATCGCGCTGCGTGCCCCAGCGTAACGTCATGACGCGGGACGCAGAGCGGACGTCGGAAGGCGCCGGAGACACAGAGCCTGCTATGGATCCCCATGAGGAAAGGTAATATACGGATACTATATAATGTGTTGCTGTAGTTATACTTGTATGTATTTGATAAAGTCCAAGAGACGAAACGCGTTGTACAGAATAAACGGAGTTTATATCGATTACTGATACCAGAGGATATTTTCCTTAAGGAGCGCAGTTCCCCTTTTTTTGCTGTTTGATTTTACTTCTTGCGGGGGTGGCGGTGCTTTCCCATAGACTTGTCGCTGTGCTGTTTGCTGTCATATAGACTTGTCGCTGTGCTGTTTGCTGTCATATAGACATGTCGCTGTGCTGTTTGCTGTCACAGACTTGTCGCTGTTCGGTGCTGTCACATAGACTTCTTGTGGGGCGGGGGTGCTTTCACATAGACTTCTTGCGGGGGTGGGGGTGGGGGTGGGGGTGCTTTCACATAGACTTGTCGCTGTGCTGTTTGCTGTCTCATAGACATGTCGCTGTGCTGTTTGCTGTCACAGACTTGTCGCTGTTGGGTGCTGTCTCATAGACTTCTTGTGGGGCAGGGGTGCTGTCACATAGACTTGTTGCTGTGCTGTTTGCTGACACATAGACTTGTCACTGTGCTGATTGCTGTCACAAACATGTCCTTGTTGAGTGCTGTCAAATAGACTTCTTGCGGGGGTGGCGGTGCTTTCCCATAGACTTGTCGCTGTGCTGTTTGCTGTCATATAGACTTGTCGCTGTGCTGTTTGCTGTCATATAGACTTGTCGCTGTGCTGTTTGCTGTCATATAGACTTGTCGCTGTGCTGTTTGCTGTCACAGACTTGTCACTGTTGGGTGCTGTCACATAGACTTCTTGTGGGGCGGGGGTGCTTTCACATAGACTTCTTGAGGGGGTGGGGGTGCTGTCACATAGACTTGTCGCTGCGCTGTTTGCTGTCACATAGACTTCTTGTGGGGTGGGTGTGTTGTCACATAGACTTGTTGCTGTGCTGTTTACTGTCACAGACTTGTCACTCTTGGGTGCTGTCACAAAGGGTTCTTGCGGGGGTAGGGGTGCTTTCACATAGACTTATCTCTGTGCTGTTTGCTGTCACATAGACTTGTCGCTGTGCTGTTTGCTGTCACAGACTTGTCGGTGTTGGGTGCTGTCACATAGACTTCTTGTGGGGCGGGGGTGCTTTCACATAGACTTGTCACTGTGCTGTTTGCTGAGACATAGACTTGTCGCTGTGCTGTTTGCTGTCACAGACTTGTCGCTGTTGGGTCCTTTCACTTAGACTTCTTGCAGGGGTGGGGGTGCTACACATAGACTTGTCGCTGTGCTGTTTGCTGTCATATGCACTTGTCGCTGTGCTGTTTGCTGTCACAGACTTGTCGCTGTTGGGTCCTGTCACATAGACTTCTTGTGGGGTGGGGGTGCTGTCACATAGGTTTGTCGCTGTGCTGTTTGCTGTCACAGGCTTGTCGCTGTTGGGTGCTGTCACGTAGACTTTTTGCAGGGGTGGGGGTGCTTTGACATAGCCTTGTCGATATGCTGTTTGCTGTCACATTCACTTGTCACTGTGCTGTTTGGTGTCACAGACTTGTCGCTCTTGGGTGCTGTCACGTAGACTTCCTGCGGGGGGTGGGGATGCCTTCACATAGACTTGTTGCTGTGCTATTTGCTGACACATAGACTTGTCGCTGTGCTGCTTGCTGTCACAGACTTGTCGCTGTTGGGTGCTGTCACATAGACTTCTTGTGGGGTGGGGGTGCTGTCAAATAGACTTGTCGCCGTGCTGTTTGCTGTCACAGACTTGTCGCTCTTAGGTGCTGTCACATAGACTTTTTGTGGGGGTGGGGTTGCTTTCACATAAACTTGTCGCTGTGCTGTTTGCTGTCACATAGACTTGTCGCTGTGCTGTTTGCTTTCACAGACTTGTCGCTGTTGGTTGCTGTCACATAGACTTCTTGTGGGGTGGGGGTGCTGTCACATAGACTTGTTGCTGTGCTGTTGGATGTCACAGACTTGTCGCTTTTGGGTGCTGTCACATAGACTTCTTGTGGGGCAGGGGTGCTGTCACATAGACTTGTCGCTGTGCTGTTTGCTGACACATAGACTTCTCACAGTGCTGATTGCAGTCACAAACTTGTCGCTGTTGGGTGCTGTCACATAGACTTCTTGCGGGGGTGGCGGTGCTTTCACATAGAGTTGTCGCTGTGCTGTTTGCTGTCACATAGACTTGTTGCTGTGCTGTTTGCTGTCACAGACTTGTCGCTCTTGGCTTCTGTCGCATAGACTTCTTGCGGGTGTGGGGTTGCCGTCAAATATAGAAGTTGCCGAGCCGTTTGCAGTCATATAGACTTGTCGCTGTGTTGTTTGCTGTCACAGGCTTGTTGCTCTTGGGTGCTGTCACATAGACTTCTTTTGGGGTGGGGGTGCTTTCACATAGACTTGTCGCTGTGCTGTTTGCTCTCACAAACTTGTCGCTGTTGGGTGCTGTCTCATTGACTTCTTGTGTGTTGGGGGTGCTCTCACATAGATTTGTCGCTGTGCTGTTTGCTGTCACAGACTTGTCGCTCTTGGATGCTGTCACATAGACTTCTTGCGGGGGTGGGGGTGCTTTGACATAGACTTGTCGCTGTGCTGTTTGCTGTCACATAGACTTCTTGTGGGGTGGGCGTGTTGTCACATAGACTTGTTGCTGTGCTGTTTACTGTCACAGACTTGTCGATCTTGGGTGCTATCACATAGGCTTCTTGCGGGTGTGGGGGTGCTTTCACATATACTTGTCTCTGTGCTGTTTGCTGTCACATAGACTTGTCGCTGTGCTGTCTGCTGTCACAGACTTGTCGCTGTTTGGTGCTGTCACATAGACTTATTGTGGGGCGGGGGTGCTGTCACATAGATTTGTCACTGTGCTGTTTGCTGAGACATAGACTTGTCGCTGTGCTGTTTGCTGTCACAGACTTGTCGCTGTTGGGTGCTTTTACTTAGACTTCTTGTGGGGTGGGGGTGCTGTCACATAGGTTTGTCGCTGTGCTGTTTGCTGTCACATTCACTTGTCACTGTTCTGTTTGGTGTCAGACTTGTCGCTCTTAGGTGCTGTCACATAGACTTCATGCGGGGGTGGGGATGCTTTCACATAGACTTGTCGCTGTGCTGTTTGCTGACACATAGACTTGTCGCTGTGCTGTTTGCTGTCACAGACTTGTCGCTCTTGGGTGCTGTCACATAGCCTTCTTGCGGGGGTGGGTGTGCTTTCACATAGACTTGTTGCTGTGCTGTTTGCTGACACATAGACTTGTCGCTGTGCTGTTTGCTGACACATAGACTTGTCGCTGTGCTGTTTGCTGACACATAGACTTGTCGCTGTGCTGTTTGCTGACACATAGACTTGTCGCTGTGCTGTTTGCTGACACATAGACTTGTCGCTGTGCTGTTTGCTGACACATAGACTTCTTGTGGGGTGGGGGTGCTGTCAAATAGACTTGTTGCTGTGCTGTTTGCTGTCACAGACTTGTCGCTCTTGGGTGCTGTCACATAGGCTTCTTGCGGGGGTTGGCGTGATTCCACATAGACTTGTCGCTGTGCTATTTGCTGTCACATAGACTTGTCACTGTGCTGTTTGCTGTCACAAAGACTTGTCGCTCTTGGGTGCTGTCACATAGACTTCTTGTTGGGGTGGGTGTGCTTTCACATAGACTTGTCGCTGTGCTGTTTGCTGTCACAGACTTGTCGCTCTTGGGTGCTGTCACATAGCCTTCTTGCGGGGGTGGGTGTGCTTTCACATAGACTTGTTGCTGTGCTGTTTGCTGACACATAGACTTGTCGCTGTGCTGTTTGCTGACACATAGACTTGTCGCTGTGCTGTTTGCTGTCACAGACTTGTCGCTGTTGGTTGCTGTCACATAGACTTCTTGTTGGATGGGGGTGCTGTCAAATAGACTTGTTGCTGTGCTGTTTGCTGTCACAGACTTGTCGCTCTTGGGTGCTGTCACATAGGCTTCTTGCGGGGGTTGGCGTGATTCCACATAGACTTGTCGCTGTGCTATTTGCTGTCACATAGACTTGTCACTGTGCTGTTTGCTGTCACAAAGACTTGTCGCTCTTGGGTGCTGTCACATAGACTTCTTGTGGGGGTGGGGGTGCTTTCACATAGAATTGTCGCTGTGCTGTTTGCTATCACATAGACTTGTCGCTGTGCTGTTTGCTGTCACAGACTTGTCGCTCTTGGCTTCTGTCGCATAGACTTCTTGCGGGTGTGGGGTTGCCGTCAAATAGACTTGTTGCCGTGCCGTTTGCTGTCATATAGACTTGTCGCTGTGTTGTTTGCTGTCACAGGCTTGTTGCTCTTGGGTGCTGTCTAGAGATGAGCGAACACCAAAATGTTCGGGTGTTCGTTATTCGAAACGAACTTCCCGCGATGTTCGAGGGTTCGTTTCGAATAACGAACCCCATTGAAGTCAATGGGCGACCAGAGCATTTTTCTATTTCGCCGATGCTCGCTAAGGTTTTCACGTGTGAAAATCTGGGCAATTCAAGAAAGTGATGGGAATGACACAGAAACGGATAGGGCAGGCGAGGGGCTACATGTTGGGCTGCATCTCAAGTTCACAGGTCCCACTATTAAGCCACAATACCGGCAAGAGTGCCCCCCCCCCCCATCCCAACAACTTTTACTTCTGAAAAGCCCTCATTAGCATGGCATACCTTTGCTAAGCACCACACTAGCTACAACAAAGCACAATCACTGCCTGGATGACACTCCGCTGCCACTTCTCCTGGGTTACATGCTGCCCAACCGCCCCCCTCCCCCCCACAGCGCACACCAAAGTGTCCCTGCGCAGCCTTCAGCTGCCCTCATGCCACGCCACACTCATGTCTATTTAGAAGTGCGTCTGCCATGAGGAGGAACCGCAGGCACACTCTGCAGAGGGTTGGCATGGCTAGGCAGCGACCCTCTTTAAAAGGGGCGGGGCGATAGCCCACAATGCTGTACAGAAGCAATGAGAAATAGAATCCTGTGCCACCGCCATCAGGAGCTGCACACGTGGGCATAGCAATGGAGAACCTATGTGCCACACACTATTCATTCTGTCAAGGTGTCTGCATGCCCCAGTCAGACTGGTAATATGTACCTTAACAGTAACCGCGTTGGTGGTAATGTGGTGGTGACTGCGGACCTAGTAGCACGGTTGTATTTTGTTGGTTTTCGGAATGCGGCCAGGATTAAGTGGGCCGTGGCGGGGGGATGGTGTGGGGGCTCTCTTGTTGTGTCGGTAAAGGTGAAATTCTTGGACTGCCACCAGACGAACCAATGCAAAGGCATTTGCCAAGAATGTTTTCCCTGTTGGAGGAGGAGGGGGATGTTTTTGAGGCACTACATGTCTTTTCCACGTGTCCGTGGTTATATGCACCTTAACAGTAACCGCGTTGGTGGGAAATGGCCTCGCCGCCATCATGTCTTTGGGAAGCCTCTGTTTCCACACCCCAGAGACATACCATTAGCAGCGGTATAGGCAGAGCCCAGAATTCGTAACATTTCAGCCGTAGCATTAGGACAGGCCCCACTAACATATCAGTAGCAGCATTATAGGAGGAGCGCAGTCTTCGTTCCATGTCAGCAATAGTAGCACTCAAGACAGGCCCCAGTAACAATTCCGAAGCAGCAGTATAGCGGGAGCGCAGTCTTCGTTCCATGTCAGCAATAGTAGCACTCAAGACAGGCCCCAGTAACAATTCCGAAGCAGCAGTATAGCGGGAGCGCAGTCTTCGTTCCATGTCAGCAATAGTAGCACTCAAGACAGGCCCCAGTAACAATTCCGAAGCAGCAGTATAGCGGGAGCGCAGTCTTCGTTCCATGTCAGCAATAGTAGCACTCAAGACAGGCCCCAGTAACAATTCTGAAGCAGCAGTATAGTGGGAGCGCAGTCTTAGTTCCATTTCAGTAGCCTTAGTATAGCGAAGGCCCAAATTACATTTATGTAGCTAAAGTGTAGGCCAACCCCACACACCTTTCTGTACCATGAGTGCAGGCGAAGAACATACAAATTGCTATGATTACACTGTAGGTGAGGGCCCCAAAAAATTGGTGTACCAACAGTACTAATGTACCTCAGTAAAAATTGGCCATGCCCAACCAAGATGGCAGGTGAATCGCTTTGGTTAATGTGGCTTAAGTGGTAACTAGGCCTGGAGGCAGCCCAGTGTAACAAAAAATTGGTTCAAGTTAAAGTTCCAACGCTTTTAAGCGCATTGAAACTTATAAATATTGTTCAGAAAAATTATTTGAGTGAGCCTTGTGGCCCTAAGAAAAATTGCCCGTTCAGCGTGATTACGTGAGGTTTCAGGAGCAGGAGTGTCGTAGAATTCCTTTGCGGAATCACGGCTTACTCAATTTGGAATGTTTACAGCCCTCCATATTAATTCTGAATTGATAATGCGCATAAGAAGTTTTTCACACTGACACGAGGTTCAGCATGCATAGCTTCCTCAATTCTAACTTTAATGAACGGCGTGTAGCCTATTTTAAGAGTTTAACATTTCCGCCCATCTGGGCAGGTCAAAAATTACATAGATACAACGTATTGTTTAATTATTGGATAAGCATCTTGCAATTCTTCCATCCTCCGGTCATCTGTGATTGGCCATCAGGTGGTGGATGGAATGAGTGGGTTGTCTTGGAGCCACGTGGGGTTCCTTCGATATGATTGGATGTTACATCATGAACTATAAATTGCACAAACCTCCCATGTTATTTGCATACGTTTCCAGTAAAATTGCTTGGGTAATTTCTGCGGTAGCTGCGGTTGTCCATGAGTTAACTGTCCTCCAAAGTTGCAAACAGATGGAAAATGTAACGTGTTTATACTATATATTATCTTGTCAGCGTTTTGAGAACAGAAGTTTCATGTTGCTTCCCCATGTCAGCAGAGTTATGAAAAAACAGATACTTCATTGCCTAATAGTATTGTGTAATTGTAAGAATATTATATTTGTAGCACGACAGAAAGCAAATATGTATACTGCCAAGGCCCACCGATCCAAAATATAGAAATACTGGGCTTCCACCACAGACCCCCCTTGAAACTATCTGTTTCACTAAACTCGCCCTGCTCCGTCCCACCCCAATCCCCCACCGCTGACCCTAGACTCGCATTGTGTTGTACACTGGAGCTATTGCTGTCATGGGGGTATAGGATGGTTCGACATCATCACATTCTGGATCCATGATGACGACGGTTGCGCTGACAGTGGGCTTTTTTGTTGGACGTCGTAGTGGGACAGGTGGACCAGGCAGTCATCAGGGTCGGAATACACTGTATGCAACAACAAACAGAAATTAGGATGACTATAAAGGTGACAAATATAATGAGGTTAGGAGAGGTGCGACTTTCACTATTTCAGGTAAACACTGCATAACTTGTATAGAACCCCGCCTTCTTGACGTTACCTCGATTCATCAACAAGAGTGCAAAATCAGGACTATCCAATAACTGATCAACATGACTGAATCTTTGTCTTATTAGTAAGTGCATTATCATGTATATTAGTCTGGAAGGAAAGAGCTACAAGCTGATTATTCCCACTTCCCTTTTCCAGAGGCGGCAAGGTAACAGGACCAGGGGCGTTGTAACACCGGTATGTTGCGTGGACATAAGCAGAGTGCACTGCAGATGAAATAAAGTAAAATCTTAGCAAAAACCTATCACAGTGTTCTAAATACACAATGTTTTAAAACTTATTTTTCTATATTTTTCCCTTCTCCTGTTAGGTACCTAACTGAGGAAAACAGACTAAGGTTAGCTCTTTTTAGTTAGTGCGGTCAGCTTCTTAATGGCAACTGCGTTTTTTCCCTGCGGGTCACGTTTTGTCTGGAATTTAGGTACAAGTCTCCCCCATATCATCTTACAGACACTCCCTTTTTTGGCTAAAATCGTACCTAGTGCCATTCTATTTTGAAAAGTCGTAGTCGAGGTAAGTTCTATTGGTCGACTAGTCCCTATAAGGCGTCTCTAGTATAATTTATAAACCGCTGTTAATTATAACAAACATAATTAATCCAGTCAACATTTATTTACCCTAATGATCGGGAAAATGGACTCGAATCTAGTTTTAACTTGGTTTCTAATTTTTAAAACTTGTCAGGTACCCCCCTTGGCTATCCTATGATGTCAATGTATACGTGTAGATCAAAACTATCACCAGGAGCCTCTCTTCTCACTCTAATGTGCTGTACTAGAAGTACATACTAGTAGTGTGCACAGGTACGCACGGCGTGGGACTCCTTAATCTTCACCCACACCAATGTCCCTCCTGGAGATAGTCCTAATGGTGAACACGTCCAGGTCGCCTCACCCTTGCGTCAGGGTTTTCCCACTGCCCGTAAGTCCCTACTCCTAAAAGGGGAGGGATCCCTACCTCACCTCAGAAGGAGGCCATGGATTCCCTGGGCTTATTTCCGGGCATCCATACCCTCTATCTGTACGAGTTAACACCCCACAGGGTGTGCCCTCGCCGGAACCTAAGGTCTTCTGCACTTTCCCTAGGCAAATGGGAAGTCCACTGACAGTCCATCTTATGAGACTGAGGCAGGCGCAGTACTGGTACATTTCTCCATTCTTCTGGTAACGTACCTGGTTGGCATTATCGGAACTGGCTCTTCATCTTTTTCAAACAAGGGAAACATTGGTCACATTAAAGGGAGAATACACGTACAGGAAATTACATACCCCACCTCTTTCTGCGAAAATCATATCCACGGCCACTCTATTTTGGAACGCCATGGATGCAGTGGGCCCTAACTGGTTAGCTAACCCTTGCAAAGCATCTCTGGTGTAGTTTACAAACCTCTGCTGATTGTAAGAGATATAATTCATCCAATCTACATTATTATTAACAGTGACAAAAGCAAATGAGGAATCAAAACCTGCTTTAACCTGATCTCTAGAATTAAATTAATCTCGCTCCCCCCTTGGCACTCCTATTACATCTATGTGTACATGTGGATCAAAGTTACCACCTGGAGCGTCAACGTCTCTCTTAGAACGATGCTGTGTTAGATTCTCACCCTCAGTGTAGGCTTCATATTGCACATTTGATTGTATTAATTTGTTCTGAAACAGGGGGCTAGTGTACAGTAGTCAAAGGTGTGTGTTAGAGAAATTGTACCACATTATAGCATGTAAAGGATATGCAGGATCATTAGTTTTTTTTTAACGCCAACATGTGGGTCCAAGTGGGCTTTCCTTTGAGCTTGACTGCAGTTGGGGTGGTGAGCAACATCTGGTAGGGACATTCAAACAGGGTTTCTCTCTTAAACTTTTCCACATAGACCCTGTCACCTGGTTTTAGATTGTGACACTCATCTGTAGGACCTGGGGAAAAGCAGAGACTGCAGAATGCATTACTAACAATTCCTTGGAGAGACCTATGACAAAATTAACAAGAAAATCATTCCCCAAATTCAGCTACTGTGGCATGTACCCTCCTGGGAAAAAGAAAAACTAATGAAAGACACTCAATTCAAAATTTACCCATTTTCTCTATTGCCTTTTGTATCTACTTTCCCACTACTCCGTGGATGGTAGGGTGTGTGAAAAGCCTGAAATATACCCAAAACAGACATGATGTGTTGCATTATTTCACCTGTGAAGTGTGTACCTTTGTTCGACTCAATCACTTCTGGTACCCCATATCTGCAGATTACCTCATTCATGTATTTCTGTGTGGTTATCTGCTCATTTACCTTAGTATCCGGGTGGGCCTCCAACCTGAAAAAGACTCGAGCAACAACAAGCACATATTCATACTCCCCAACAGGTGTGAGCTGAATGTGGTCAAATTGGCAATCTCTGAAATGGGTAGAGTGGTCAAGGCAAGTGTTATATGGCCACCTTACTTCTGTCCGGACTCGCATATGGCAAAGATCATGCTAACTGGACAAATGATGCAGCAGCTACAGAGAACCCAGGTGTCACCCATTCTTGTTCAGTGTCGCCGTCATCGCTGCTTTCGATTCTGTATACCAGCTGGGCCATCATGGGGAACAGGGACCTCTGTAGGCAAGTTCTGTTGATTGTTCGCCATACGCCGTCCTGTGCTGTCGCTCCCGTATTTTAGCCCATCTGCTTTCTTTCCGCGTTGACTTGTAACTGTAAAGTCCTTGACATATCAGAGTCCAAAGTCTTACCAAAGTCCAAAGTCTTACCAAAATCCAAAGTCTTACCAAAGTCCAAAGTCTTACCAAAGTCCAAAGTCTTACCAAAGTCCAAAGGTTTTATCAAAGTCCAAAGGTTTTATCAAAGTCCAAAGGTTTTATCAAAGTCCAAAGGTTTTATCAAAGTCCAAAGGTTTTATCAAAGTCCAAAGGTTTTATCAAAGTCCAAAGGTTTTATCAAAGTCCAAAGTCTTATCACTGACTCATGCTGCCAGTATCTATTCTTCTTTCTTCCACGGCTTGAGGGCCGCTGCCTTTGCTGTGTTGTCGGCGAGGGTGTCATCTCTCGCTTCTCCATTGTAGAAATCGGTGTGAATTCTCCATTGCCAGGTAGTAGTAGTAGGGTTTCCATGAGACTCTGCACCGCTGCACCATTCTTAATTGGCTGTCCTACTGAGATAACAAGCTGTCTGGCCTTCCATATTGGGCCATAATCATGAGCTATGCCAAATGCATTCCAGGAGTCAGTGTAAAAAATTGCCGACTTACCTTCTACCACTCCACACGCCCCAGTGAGGGCCTCCGGTTCCGCTTCTTGCCCTGAGACATGCGGAGGCAGAGCTTCTGCGTTTAGGACATCTTGTTGTGTGACCTCTGCATATCTGGTTCGGAATCATCAATCCTCACCCTGATACCATCTACAAAAGAAAACTCAAATATGCATCATTAACAGTGTGTACATCACTACAATAATGCTATTTAAAAAATAGCTGATCCGCCATACTCAAATCACCTATGCCTCCCCTCCCCCCCAGGAATACCTGATTAAAAGAAGAGTAGCTGGATTCAAGGTATTACAACATTGGGAAGCCCAGAGCAATATTGGGGGAGGCATGGAAAGAGCACATTGTAGTCGGATCTAATAGGCCAGAGATAAGTGCTTGGGTTGCACTTGCATGAGTATGTTCTGGGTGTCATTTGGGGTGTGGACCACTAGGGGGTAGTCCAATACCAACTTAGAAGATTTGTCAACCATTGCCTGTACTGCTGCCACCGCACAAGCAGATGAGGGAGCTCCTCAAGTCACTGGATCCACCCTCATGGCTGTGGTTGTCCTTCGTGCTTTTGTGTCAATACTGTCATATAGGCGGCAGTATGAAACAAGGCCCAGAAAGGTGCGGAATTTGGCAACGGGTGTATGTACAGGTATGGCCTGCAGAACTTGGTTAGTCTTTGGAGGCCTCCAGGCCTTACAGCCTTCTGCAAGAGAAATTAACAGTGAAATTGTGGCCGGTTGGCAGTTTTTCCAAAGCATCAGCACACAACACCTGATCTGCATGGCTGACCCTTCACCCCTTTTTTTTTTTATTTTTTTTTTTTTTTATAAACTAGGGGGATACTGTTTGACCCAGGGGTGTGTATCTGGGTCTCGTATATATTATCATGGTTGATACATCCAATTTCCCTATGCCTGTCTTGTGGGTGTCCCATAATTTGTCAGGAACCGTGGAAAGCTGAGTTTGGGACAGGAGAAAAAACAAAACTTTTTCTTCTGGCTGGCTATGATTCTTACCCCCTCCTTGGATAAGAGACGTGTTCTTGCATCATCTAGCTCCACCCCTCTGAGTGTGGCTAATCACTTACTTCCTTATTCCCTCATTCAATGTTTGGCAGTCCTTGGGTACACATCACAACTCAATAAAGATAAAGTCTTATGCACCACACAATTTACATTTTACAAATTACGGGTCAATCTGCCCCGTTCCTCCTGTGGATACCTGGCCTTATCTTTACCTGCTTGTTTCCTATTCCTTGGCTTCTCTACCGTCTCTTACTCCCTGTAGTTTATTTATTTATTTTATATTGTCTGTGAATATACGTTACTTGTGCTGGGACTACAGGGCAAGTAACTTCCTCTTTTTAAGTCTCTCGCTTATGTGACAGCCCAGCGACAGGGAGAACGGCTAATTTTATCTTCTACAACAGTAGACAGTTGTTGTCCCAGACTTCCGGCGACTGGGCAGATGCAGTCTTAGATGCCGGGCATCTCCATCTGATTGGTAATGTACTGCAATTCTCTCTATTCACTAAAATAGTGTCTTTGTGTATTAATACAGACGCCATTGCAGCCCACCTTCACTTCCTCTTTTTAAGTCTCTTAGGGAAATTCTAACGTCTAATGCATAAATCACATATATTATGTTGTAACTACTGTCACA
Organism: Eleutherodactylus coqui; assembly: GCF_035609145.1. Lineage (NCBI taxonomy): Eukaryota > Metazoa > Chordata > Amphibia > Anura > Eleutherodactylidae > Eleutherodactylus > Eleutherodactylus coqui. The sequence goes on from NC_089846.1 coordinate 68,515,260, forward strand.
GCGGTGACCACCTAACATTGTATGTGGTTACAATTGAATTGGGGACTGCTAACATGTACGCTGTTGGGGACTTGGCAAACATAGATGTATTTTCTTGTGGGCATGGTGGGGCTACGCAGTCTGTATTCTTAAGAGCCCCCTCAGGATGTGAGTGGCATATAACTTTTTACATTTGTATGACGGATGTATTTGTCTGAAGGATTAGGTTACATAACAAGCCATCCGCAGTAGTTTTAACATCCAACAGTAGTTATTTATTACAGCACAGGAATTGCTCCGCTTCTATTAAGAGTTCCACTTCCTCTTTTTAAATGAAGTTAGCAGCTTTTTTTTTTTTTTTCTTCTCTCTAAACAATTACGGGCACAGTTGAGCAGGACTGATACTACTTCTATATGACCAACAAACAAACTATTCCTATATAACAACTCAGCAGGATTAGCTCTACACAACAAACAAGCACACTAACTTTATATGGGTAGGACACACAGAAAGATTGCTTGATTAATCAATGATAACTTGACTCTCCACCCCTTCCACACTTTTCTGGAGGGTGTAAGAATTAACATCGGTGCCTTTCAATTTCAATCATGGCTGCCAGATTTAAGATTATAGAAGTCTCCTCAGACGCCAGGCACAATATAAATATGCCCCGCCCTAGAGTCTCTAGCATTTCTGTCGCTATACAGTTTATCAATCTACCCTCAGACGGAGGGACCTACTCGTGGACATTTAAACAATAAACAAATATTTGTGGACACACACAAATAGACAGAGCACCAGTACGGCTGGCGTAGTCTCACTGCCCCTCAGGATACTGTCTGATAGCTCCCTTCTCCCGGACCCTACAAGCAGGCCTAGCAGGAGCGGAAATCCCATATCAGACTTTTCTCTGGCAGTCTCTCCCTCCCTGGGCCCTCCAAACGGGCCTCAGGACTGCTGAGTCTCTGCGACAGGCCACCTGAACGGCTCCCTCCTCCCTCAGGAGTGGAAACACCCCGTACAGGCCCTCCCGGGGGCAGCTATTGATGTCACCAATTAACTAGTACTCTCAAGACAACAGGCATGTAAACATTCCTTTATATCTTATGACAGGTTCTTATCGAGTGATCGAGACTTATAAATACCTGTCGTTTGGTTCCAAATCACTTGGCCTTGGCACGGCACATAGGCGAATCTGAACTTAGCCACACAGGTATAGATAATTAATTTATCTTACCGTGTTCTGAAGATATTTTATTGGGCCCACCAAGTCCAAGGTCGCATATGTCCGTGTCTCCTGTCCAAGCTCTATGGAACCCATCGATCACTCCCCGTACGGGCCACCACTGTCGTAGAATTCCTTTGCGGAATCACGGCTTACTCAATTTGGAATGTTTACAGCCCTCCATATTAATTCTGAATTGATAATGCGCATAAGAAGTTTTTCACACTGACACGAGGTTCAGCATGCATAGCTTCCTCAATTCTAACTTTAATGAACGGCGTGTAGCCTATTTTAAGAGTTTAACATTTCCGCCCATCTGGGCAGGTCAAAAATTACATAGATACAACGTATTGTTTAATTATTGGATAAGCATCTTGCAATTCTTCCATCCTCCGGTCATCTGTGATTGGCCATCAGGTGGTGGATGGAATGAGTGGGTTGTCTTGGAGCCACGTGGGGTTCCTTCGATATGATTGGATGTTACATCATGAACTATAAATTGCACAAACCTCCCATGTTATTTGCATACGTTTCCAGTAAAATTGCTTGGGTAATTTCTGCGGTAGCTGCGGTTGTCCATGTCTGAGTTAACTGTCCTCCAAAGTTGCAAACAGATGGAAAATGTAACGTGTTTATACTATATATTATCTTGTCAGCGTTTTGAGAACAGAAGTTTCATGTTGCTTCCCCATGTCAGCAGAGTTATGAAAAAACAGATACTTCATTGCCTAATAGTATTGTGTAATTGTAAGAATATTATATTTGTAGCACGACAGAAAGCAAATATGTATACTGCCAAGGCCCACCGATCCAAAATATAGAAATACTGGGCTTCCACCACAGAAGCAGGAGGAGGAGGAATATTATACACAGATTGATGAAGCAGAAATGTCCCCGTTTTGGATGGTGAGAGAGAACGTAGCTTCCATCCGCGGGTGCAGCCTACGTATTGCTTACGTATCGCTGCTGTCCGCTGGTGGAGAACAGAAGTCTGGGGAAATCCAGGCTTTGTTCATCTTGATGAGTGTTAGCCTGTCGGCACTGTCGGTTGACAGGCGGGTACGCTTATCTGTGATGATTCCCCCAGCCGCACTAAACACCCTCTCCGACAAGATGCTAGCCGCAGGACAAGCAAGCACCTCCAGGGCATACAGTGCTAGTTCAGGCCACGTGTCCAGCTTCGACACCCAGTAGTTGTAGGGGGCAGAGGCGTCACCGAGGATGGTCGTGCGATCGGCTACATACTCCCTCACCATCCTTTTACAGTGCTCCCGCCGACTCAGCCTTGACTGGGGACCGGTGACACAGTCTTGCTGGGGAGCCATAAAGCTGTCAAGGCCCTTAAAGACTGTTGCGCTGCCTGGGATGTACATGCTGCTCGATCTCCGCACCTCCCCTGCTACCTTGCCCTCGGTACTGCGCCTTCTGCCACTAGCGCTGTCGGCTGGGAATTTTACCATCAGCTTGTCCGCAAGGGTCCTGTGGTATAGCAACACTCTCGAACCCCTTTCCTCTTCGGGAATGAGAGTGGGCAGGTTCTCCTTATAGCGTGGGTCGAGCAGTGTGTACACCCAGTAATCCGTTGTGGCCAGAATGCGTGCAACGCGAGGGTCACGAGAAAGGCATCCTAACATGAAGTCAGCCATGTGTGCCAGGGGACCAGTACGCAACACATGGCTGTCTTCACTAGGAAGATCACTTTCAGGATCCTCCTCCTCCTCCTCCTCCTCAGGCCATACACGCTGAAAGGATGACAGGCAATCAGCCGGTGTACCGTCAGCAGCGGGCCAAGCTGTCTCTTCCCCCTCCTCCTCATCCTCCTCATGCTCCTCCTCCTCCTCCTGTACGCGCTGAGAAATAGACAGGAGGGTGCCCTGACTATCCAGCGGCATACTGTCTTCCCCCGCCCCCGTTTCCGAGCGCAAAGCAGCTGCCTTTATGGTTTGCAGGGAATTTCTCAAGATGCATAGCAGAGGAATGGTGACGCTAATGATTGTAGCATCGCCGCTCACCACCTGGGTAGACTCCTCAAAATTACCAAGGACATGGCAGATGTCTGCCAACCAGGCCCACTCTTCTGAAAGGAATTGAGGAGGCTGACTCCCACTGCGCTGCCCATGTTGGAGTTGGTATTCGACTATAGCTCTACGTTGTTCATAGAGCCTGGCCAACATGTGGAGCGTAGAGTTCCACCGTGTGGGCACGTCGCACAGCAGTCGGTGCACTGGCAGCTTAAAGTGATGTTGCAGGGTGCGCAGGGTGGCAGCATCCGTGTGGGACTTGCGGAAATGTGCGCAGAGCCGGCGCGCCTTTACGAGCAGGTCTGACAAGCGTGGGTAGCTTTTCAGAAAGCGCTGAACCACCAAATTAAAGACGTGGGCCAGGCATGGCACGTGCGTGAGGCTGCCGAGCTGCAGAGCCGCCACCAGGTTACGGCCGTTGTCACACACGACCATGCCCGGTTGGAGGCTCAGCGGCGCAAGCCAGCGGTCGGTCTGCTGTGTCAGACCCTGCAGCAGTTCGTGGGCCGTGTGCCTCTTATCGCCTAAGCTGAGTAGTTTCAGCACGGCCTGCTGACGCTTGCCCACCGCTGTGCTGCGACACCGACTGCTGGCGACATGCTGCTGCTAACACATCTTGATTGCGAGACAGAGGAGGAGGAGGCGGGTGCTTTAGTGGAGGAAGCATACACCTCCGCAGATACCACCACCGAGCTGGGGCCCGCAATTCTGGGGGTGGGTAGGACGTGAGCGGTCCCAGGCTCTGACTCTGTCCCAGCCTCCACTAAATTCACCCAATGTGCCGTCAGGGAGATGTAGTGGCCCTGCCCGCCTGTGCTTGTCCACGTGTCCGTTGTTAAGTGGACCTTGCCACTAACCGCGTTGGTGAGGGCGCGTACAATGTTGCGGGAGACGTGGTCGTGCAGGGCTGGGACGGCACATCGGGAAAAGTAGTGGCGACTGGGAACTGAGTAGCGCAGGGCCGCCGCCTCCATGATACTTTTGAAGGACTCCGTTTCCACAACCCTATACGGCAGCATCTCAAGGCTGATGAATTTTGCTATGCGGACGGTTAACGTTTGAGCGTGCGGGTGCGTGGCGGCGTACTTGCGCTTGCGCTCCAACAGTTGCACAAGCGACGGCTGGACGGTGCGCTGAACTACACTGCTGGATGGGGCCGAGGACAGCGGAGATGAGGGTGTGGGTGCAGGCCATGAGGCGGTAGTGCCTGTGTCCTGAGAGGGGGGTTGCATCTCAGTGGCAGGTTGGGGCACAGGGGGAGAGGCAGGGGTGCAAACCGGAGGCGCTGAACGGCCTTCGTCCCACCTTGTGGGGTGCTTGGCCATCATATGTCTGCGCGTGGTGGTGGTGAGGCTGTTGGTGTTGGCTCCCCGGCTGAGCTTTGCGCGACAAAGGTTGCACACCACTGTTCGTCGGTCGTCAGGCGTCTCTGTGAAAAACTGCCAGACCTTAGAGCACCTCGGCCTCTGCAGGGTGGCATGGCGCGAGGGGGCGCTTTGGGAAACAGTTGGTGGATTATTCGGTCTGGCCCTGCCTCTACCCCTGGCCACCGCACTGCCTCCTGCAACCTGCCCTGCTGATGCCCTTGACTCCCCCTCTGAAGACCTGTCCTCCTGAGTAAGCGTTGCACACCAGGTGGGGTCAGTCACCTCATCGTCCTGCTGCTCTTCCTCCGAATCCTCTGTGCGCTGCTCGCTCGGACTTACTGCCCTTACTACTACCTCACTGCAAGACAACTGTGTCTGATCGTCATCGTCCTCCTCACCCACAGAAAGTTGTTGAGACAGTTGGCGTAAGTCCCCAGCCTCTTCCCCCGGACCCCGGGAACTTTCGAATGGTTGGGCATCAGTGACGATAAACTCCTCTGGTGGGAGAGGAACCGCTGCTGCCCAATCTAAGCAGGGGCCCGAGAACAGTTCCTGGGAGTGTTCCCGCTCCTGAGCAGGTGCCATTGTAGTGGAGTGAGGAGGCTGGGAGGAAGGAGGAGCAGCAGACAGAGGATTCGGATTTGCAGCAGTGGACGGCGCAGAACTGCGTGTTGACGATAGGTTGCTCGAAGCACTTTCTGCCATCCAGGACAGGACCTGCTCACACTGCTCATTTTCTAATAACCATCTCCCGCGTGGACCCATTATTTGGGCGATGAATGTGGGGACGCCAGAAACGTGCCTCTCTCCTAATCGCGCAGCAGTCGGCTGCGACACACCTGGATCAGGAGCTCGGCCTGTGCCCACACCCTGACTTGGCCCTCCGCGTCCTCGGCCGCGTCCACGTCCTCTAGGCCTACCCCTACCCCTCAGCATGCTGTATTACCAGTGATTTGATTTCACAGGCAGGAAATAAATTGGCGCAAGACTGCAGCCAAATATAATTTTTTCCCTTTTTTGAAAACGAAAGGCCCCACTGCCTCTAGTGAATGAATAATCTAAGTTTAATAACTGTGCTGTGTCCCTGCTAATGTGTCACAGAACGTGAGGGTAGCAGAGTTATTAACTCTGGCAGAGCAGGTATTTTTTTTCCCAATTAAGGAAAGCAAATGGCGAAGCCAGGAGTAAAACGTAGCTGGGTGCGTCTGATTGTTAAACGTTGCACACGCAGCCGACACGTGTCCACCGCCCTTAGGACGGACAGAGGCAGGACAAATACAATTATTTTCAGTTTTTTTCCGCCAAAAGGCAGCACTGCGTATATTCAATGAACATGAGAAGTTTAATAACTGTGCTGTGTCCCTGCTAATGTGACACAGAACGTGAGGGTAGCAGAGTTATTAACTCTGGCAGAGCAGGTATTTTTTTTCCCAATTAAGGAAAGCAAATGGCGAAGCCAGGAGTAAAACGTAGCTGGGTGCGTCTGATTTTTAAACGCTGCACACGCAGCCGACACGTGTCCACCGCCCTTAGGACGGACAGAGGTAGGACACATACAATTATTTTCAGTTTTTTTCCACCAAAAGGCAGCACTGTGTATATTCAATGAACATGAGAAGTTTAATAACTGTGCTGTGTCCCTGCTAATGTGGCACAGAACGTGAGGGTAGCAGAGTTATTAACTCTGGCAGAGCAGGTATTTTTTTTCCCAATTAAGGAAAGCAAATGGCGAAGCCAGGAGTAAAACGTAGCTGGGTGTGTCTGATTGTTAAACGTTGCACACGCAGCCGACACGTGTCCACCGCCCTTAGGACGGACAGAGCCAGGACAAATACAATTATTTTCAGTTTTTTTCCACCAAAAGGCAGCACTGCGTATATTCAATGAACATGAGAAGTTTAATAACTGTGCTGTGTCCCTGCTAATGTGGCACAGAACGTGAGGGTAGCAGAGTTATTAACTCTGGCAGAGCAGGTATTTTTTTTCCCAATTAAGGAAAGCAAATGGCGAAGCCAGGAGTAAAACATAGCTGGGTGCGTCTGATTGTTAAACGTTGCACACGCAGCCGACACGTGTCCACCGCCTTTAGGACGGACAGAGGCAGGACAAATACAATTATTTTCAGTTTTTTTCCACCAAAAGGCAGCACTGCGTATATTCAATGAATAATAACTGTGTTGTGGCCCTGCCTACACAATTCTTTCCCTGCAGTATCAATGGAGGGTGCAATGCTCTGCAGAGGCGATTTTGAGAAGAAAAAAAAAATGCAACACAGCTAACAGCAGCCAGCACAGTACTGCACACGGTTAAATATGGCCCTAGAAAGGAACGTTGAGGTTCTTGAAGGCTACACTCACTCCTAACACTCTCCCTGCCTATGCAGCACTTCTGTCCCTAATGCCGGGTGCAACGCTCTGCAGAGGCGATTTTGAGAAAAAAAATAATTGCCACTGCTAACAGCAGCCAACACACAGCTATCAGTGGCCCTAATAAGGACCTTTGGGGGTCTTGAAGCCTACACTTACTACCAATTCTTTCCCTACAGCAGCTCCGGTACAAACAGCACTGTCCCTCATCTAACTCACACGGCATCTGAGGCGAGCCGCGGGAGGGGCCGACTTTTATATTCGGCGGACACCTGATCACCCCAGCCACTCACAGCAGGGGGGTGGTATAGGGCTGGAACAACACAGGGGGAAGTTGTAATGCCTTCCCTGTCTTTCAATTGGCCAGAAAAGCGCGCTAACGTCTCAGGGAAGAAAGTGAAAGTAACCCGAACACCGCATGGTGTTCGTTACGAATAACGAACATCCCGAACACCCTAATATTCATACGAATATCAAGCTCGGACGAACACGTTCGCTCATCTCTAGTGCTGTCACATAGACTTCTTGCGGGGGTGGGGGTGCTTTCACATAGACTTGTCGCTGTGCTGTTTGCTGTCACATAGATTTGTCGCTGTGCCGTTTGCGGTCACAGACTTGTCGCTGGTGGGTGCTGTCACATAGACTTCTTGTGGGGTGGGGGTGCTGTCAGATAGATTTGTCACTGTGCTGTTTGCTGTCACATAGACTTGTCACTGTGCTGTTTGCTGTCACATAGACTTCTTGTGGGGTGGGTGTGCTGTCACATAGACTTGTTGCTGTTCTGTTTGCTGTCAAAGACTTGTCGCTCTTGGGTGCTGTCATATAGACTTCTTGCAGGGGTAGGGGTGGTTTCCCCTAGACTTGTCGCTGTGCTGTTTGCTGTCACATAGACTACTCGCTGTGCTGTTTGCTGTCACAGACTTGTCGCTCTTGGGTACTAACACATAGGCTTCTTGCGGGTGTGGGGGTGCTTTCACATAGACTTGTCGCTGTGCTGTTTGCTGTCACAAAGACTTGTCGCTGTGCTGTTTGCTATCACAGGCTTGTCGCTATTGGGTGCTGTCACATAGACTTCTTGCGGGGGTGGGGGTGCTTTCACATAGACTTGTCGCTGTGCTGTTTGCTGTTGGGTGTGCTGTCACATAGACTTGTCGCTTTGGGGTGTTCTGTCACATAGACTCGTCGCTGTTGGATGCTGTCCCATAGACTTCCTATGGGGTGGGGGTTCTGTCACATAGACTTGTCGCTCTGCTGTTTGCTGTTGGGTGTGCTGTCACATAGACTTGTTGCTGTGGGTTGTTCTGTCACATAGACTCGTCGCTGTTGAATGCTGTCACATAGACTTTCTGTGGGGTGGGGGTGCTGTCATATAGACTTGTCGCTGTGCTGTTTGCTGTCACAGACTTGTCGCTGTTGGGTGCTGTCTCATAGACTTCTTGTTCTTCTTTTGGTTGTTTTTGCACTCGAGCACCGCTTTTTCCGAGTAACTGACTGCTCGGACAAAAAGACTCGGGGGCCGCCGGGGGCGGCGTGGTGGAGCGGGGAGTAGCAGTGGGGAACATGGGGGAGCTCTCTCTCTCTCTCCCCACTTCCCTCTGCCACCCCCCTCACTCCCCACTCCCCTCTGCAACCCCCCCCCATCCCCGCTGTCACATAGACTTGTCGATGTGGGGTGTGATGTCACATAGACTTGTTGCTGTTGAGTGCTGTTACATAGACTTTTGTTGGGGTGGGGGTGCTGTCACATAGACTTTTTGCTGTTGGGTGCTGTCACATAGACTTCTTGCAGGGGTGGGAGTGCTGTTACATAGACTTCTTGCAGGGGTGGGAGTGCTGTCACATAGACTTTTCGCTGTGGGGTGTGCTGTCACATAGACTTTTTGCGGGGGTGGGGGCGCTGTCATATAGACTTGTCGCTGTGGGGTGCTGTCACATAGATGTCTTGCGGGTTTGGGGGGGCACTGTGGGGGGTCACTGGAGGGGACACTGTGGGGGTGCACTGTGGGGGGGTGACACTGTGGGGATGCACTGTGTGGCGGCACTGTGGGGAGGTTATTGTGGGGGCATTGTGTGTGGGCACTGTGAAGGGGGGGCGTGTGTGTGTGTGTGTGTGGCATGTTTGGTGCTACTTTCACTTTTAATAGCAGAGGAACGCGATCCTCTGCTATTGAAAGTACTGCTAGAAATCACGATCTCCTGCTAGAGCTGTCACAGCAGTAGCAGGAGATCGCACTGCTCTCCCTTCCCTCTCATTGCTTTGAATGGAGCTGGCCGGCTGCCGACTCCATTCAAAGCAGTGAAGCATGCGTCTCCATTATGACGCCGGTTCTCCAGTCATGTGACCGGTATCATCGGGAGCGCGCACGCTGAGGAGAGAGAGGCAGCAGTGCATCATGGGAACTACCCAGCGGCGCCATCTTTGAAAAATCCTTCAGGCCAGCTTTATAAGGGGAAGAAAAGGAATAAAAAGGTGAGCAAAATATTGTTTTTTATGTGTAAAACTGTAGTGTGTGATGCTTCTACTCTACAGGGCATTAATGGGGGAAAAAAATCAGTTTGGGCGGCGGGACAACCCCTTTAACTGCCGCTACTGCTCAGTCTCAATGATGTTGAGATTGCCATTAATGCAGCAATATGTTAAACAGCTGTAATTCATGATGAACTTGTTGCTGGACATATACTGAGTCTTGGTAGCAACAAATGACCTAACAGTTCAGATGGTGGTGGAATAGTATAAAGCAAGAGAGAGATAGCGCCTCCAGCCTCAGTGGTAGCCCAGAGGTTATGCTGCACTGTCAACTAGCCCAGATTAAATAGAGGTCTTGGTCGCTCCTAGTTGGCATGCTGCACAAGGTTAGACCAATAGGGGCACGCCAGATTTAAAGATAGCTGCCACATACTCGTCCATAAGGCTAAAAGATCTAGCTAAAGCGTACCTAACATGAAATTGATGTTAAAACAAACGGTGATACAAATGGAGCAGTTCCTCTTGCCCCTCGGGTAGAGGGTTCGTTGCTGCACCCACCCGATCATTCAGGCGCCAATGGTAAATGTACTCCGTCCAACATGCCCCTTCATGGGTATAGTGATAGACATGCGCCAAGCCGGCGAGCATGAGCTAGGCACATATCAATGAATACTAGGAACGCAAAGAGGGGGCGTAGCCAGTGAGTGACATGTGACAAGTCACATGATCACACCGCTTGTCAGAGACAGAGCCATTCAGACCTATCTCAGCGGACATACGTGGTATTAGACCAATGCATACCATAGGGTAAAGACAAATAGATCATCTGACAAAGAGCTGCCACACGATCGCAAGGTAAGGGTCGATATGTCAATCGAACCTCACCATAATTGCCTTGGAAAAAAAGATGTGTATGTGGTATGAGGGAGACCTAACGCCACAGATGCGTTGGAGTTGTAAATGACGTCCTTTATAATAAATCACAAAGATGCCTCTCAGTGGAGGTGCCTAAACCCGCTGGTACTAATAAATAGTAAACGCCATAGTCAAATGATTTCTTATATCAAAAATGCCCATGATAAAAATGGGGAAGGGCACTACCTGCTGGAGAGACCAGACCTAAATAAGGTAAATGAGTATTATGATATACAGTCTTAATTAGATAGAGTACTGTAAACAAATGCTTAAATATTAGGATAAAAAAAGGGAGGCAGTGAACGGAATTCCCAAAAGGGGAGCACACCAGATCAATTTATTGGTTGAATATAGAGTAAAAAGCAAAAAATCACGTGACGTGTATTGTGCTAAGGCCCGAGTCGTATTTCAATCTAATAAACGTTAATTTTAAAGTGTCTTTAACTGTGAAGGGCTTTTTCGATACTACTTAGACACTTACTACCTCAGTGAAAAGTTTATATGTAGAGATGAGCGAGCGTACTCGTCCGAGCTTGATGCTCATTCGAGTACTAGGGTACTCGAGATGCTCGTTACTCGAGACGAGCAGCGGGCGATGTTCGGGTCACTTCCATTTTCTTCCCAGAAAATTTTGCGCCGTTTTCTGGCCAATAGAAACACAGGGAAGGCATTACAACTTCCTCCTGTGAAGTTCCAGCCCTATCCCACCCCCTTGCAGTGAGTGGCTGGGGAGATCAGGTGACACCCGAGTATATAAACTGGGGCCGCCCGCGGCTCGCCACAGATGCACGCTGAGAGACATTAGGGAAAGTGCCGTCTTGCTGTAGCTGCTATAGGGAGAGTGTTAGGCTGTTATCTTCGTCTTCAAGAACCCTAACGGTCCTTCTTAGGGCCACATCTGACCGTGTGCAGTACTGTTGAGGCTGCTTTTAGCAGTTTTGCAAATTTTTTTTTGTTTTTGTATATCGGGGCGTCCTCAGTCTGCAGTTATTTTACTGAGTATAGGGGCAGTACTGTTGAGGCAGGGACAGTGGTACAGGGAAAGAGATATACTGGCTATATAGGCAGTGGGCTTTTTCAAAAAAATTGGAAAAAAAAATCTTTGGGCTGCCTGTGACCGTGTTCAGTTTACTGCATGTCTGCTGGGGGTAGTAGTCGCTCATTAATCCCCAGCCTTGTGCATAATTTTTTCTGGCTGCACTGTGCTTTCAATAACCACAGTCATCCTCCAACAGGGAAATCCATATACAGGCTATATAGGCAGTGGGCTTTTTCAAAAAAATTGGAAAAAAAAATCTTTGGGCTGCCTGTGACCGGGTTCAGTTTACTACGTGTCTGCTGGGGGTAGTAGTCGCTCCTTATTACCCAGCTAAGCGTTACAGCAGGCTTGCGCATATTTGTTTCCTGGCTCTGCTGTGTCCGTTACATGATCGCTGTCATCCCGCCAGAGGGAAAGAGTATACATATATACGCTGCATACGGTGTCTGTCTGGTTTTTCACCTCACCATTTTAAACAATTGAAGCCACATACTTAAGGCCTACCACTGGCCTTTGGCCACTTGACTGGTTCTGCGCTGTGAATTCCAGTAGCTGAGTCATACGCACCTAGGTCTCACTACAGGCTTGCGCATAATTGTTTCCTGGCTCTGCTGTGTCCGTTAAATGATCGCTGTCATCCCGCCAGAGGGAAACAGTATACATATATACGCTGCATACGGTGTCTGTCTGGTTTTTCACCTCACCATTTAAAAAAATTGAAGCAAAATACTTAAGGCCTACCACTGGCCTTTGGCCGCTTGACTGGTTCTGCGCTGTGAATTTCAGTAGCTCAGTCATACGCACCTAGGTCTCACTACAGGCTTGCCCATAATCGTTTCCTGGCTCTGCTGTGCGTTCCGTAAGCGAAGTCAGCCTGCAACCACAGGCCAATAAGCGGCACATTTAATTACAGCGTTCTGTTTCTGCTCCACTCGTAATACACCATGCTGAGGGGTAGGGGTAGGCCTAGAGGACGTGGACGTGGGCGAGGACGCGGAGGCCCAAGTCAGGGTGTGGGCACAGGACGAGCTCCTGGTCTAGGTGTATCGCAGCCGACTGCTGCGGGATTAGGAGAGAGGCAAGTTTCTGGGGTCCCCAGATTCATCTCACAATTAATGGGTCCACGCGGTAGACCTTTATTAGAAAATGAGCAGTGTGAGCAGGTCCTGTCGTGGATAGCAGAAAGTGCATCCAGCAATCTATCGACCACCCAGTCTTCTAGGCCGTCCACAGCTGCAACTCTGAATCCTCTGGCTGCTGCTCCTCCTTCCTCCCAGCCTCCTCACTCCATGAAAATGACACATTCTGAGGAGCAGGCAGACTCACAGGAACTGTTCTCAGGCCCCTGCCCAGATTGGGCAGCAATCGTTCCTCTCCCACCAGAGGAGTTTATCGTGACCGATGCCCAACCTTTGGAAAGTTCCCGGTGTCCGGGGGATGAGGCTGGGGACTTCCGGCAACTGTCCCAAGAGCTTTCAGTGGGTGAGGAGGACGATGATGATGAGACACTGTTGTCTATCAGTGAGGTAGTAGTAATTTCAGTAAGTCTGAGGGAGGAGCGCACAGAGGATTCGGAGGAAAAGTAGCTTAACGATGGGCGGCGTAGTGGGAGTCAGCCTCCTCAATTCTTTACAGAAGAGTCATCGCGTAGCTCCGCCCCATCACAAGGTGCCGGTCAGCCAATTAGGTGGCTGTATCGGCAGTGGAAAGCAAGGAAGGAGAAGACAATCCATGGTGCACCATGGGAGAAGACCCCCGGTGCACCATGGGAGAAAACCGCGGTGCATCATTGGGAAAGGACCGGCGGCCATCTTTAAAAGAAGAAAAGAAGATGCTGCGCGAACAGGGATGCAGGTAAGTGATTTTTTTAAAAAAATAACTAACGGAATTGATTTTAACAGGGCAGAATGCGGGGGTAAGTAAAAAAAAAAAAAATTGGGATTTCGCCGCGGGACAACCCCTTTAAGTTTGTACATCTCCTAAATGGTTAAAAAAAACTAAAGCTTTTCAAATGTGCGTCCAAAATGAAGTAAGCAGATAGAAATATATATCTTATTAAAAAATGTGTACAGTATGTTTACACATATTTGATATATTACAATTAAAAGTATGAAAAAAATTACAACTTTTTAAAATTTTCCCAATTTTGGTGCTTTTAATAAATATACACAAATTCTATCAGACTATTTTTACCACCTAAATGAAGTATAACACGTGGCGAAAAAACACTGTCAGAATCACTTGGATATGCAAAACCTTTACGGAGATATTCTATGTTAAAGTGACACGTCAGATTGCAAAATTTGGTCTGGTCATTAAGGCGCAAACAGGCTTGGTCACTAAGGGGTTAAGAGAAGCAGGGGTGCATTCCTTCTCCCATTTCTGTAAGAAGGCTGAATTGAGATATGTAAACCTTTGGGGACTATGTTGTGTTCCTCATATTTTAAAAGTCCCTGAATCTCCCACCAACTAGGGACATGCTCCTTGTATTGAAGGGTCAAATCTCTGAAAACTTTATGAATATTATTGGATGAGGAAGTTGGGAGTTCCCCCTCAGAAAAAAACATCTAGAACTCAGTAAGTCAAGATGCTGTGTCAGGATTGCTAGAGAGAAAACCTGCCATATTTGACATATAAATAGAGATGAGCGAGCACCAAAATGCTCGGGTACTCGTTACTCCAGTCGAACTTCCCGCGATGCTCGAGGGTTCGTTTCGAGTAACGAACCCCATTGAAGTCAATGGGCGACCCGAGCATTTTTGTATGGGACTAGAGATGAGGGAGCATACTCATCCGAGCTTGATGCTCGTTCGAGTATTTAAGCACCACGCGGTACTCGTCTCGCTTAAACGAGCACTGACCATTGAATTCAATGGAACCCGCAATATAGGCGGCTCCATTGAAAGCAATGGCCTGCCAGCGAGTGCCGGATGAATTGTCGGGAAGGGGTTAAATATATAAGCCCTTCCCTGCAATTCATCCAGAAATGTGTAAAAAAAAAAAAAAAAAAAAAATATATATATAATATATATATATATATATATATATATATACATACATACATACATACATACATACATACATACACACACACACACACACACACACACACACACTCACCCGGTCCCGGCAGACGGAGTTCAGCGCGGCCAGCGGCAATCCTCCTGAACTGCTCTGAACAGCTGTGAGTAGTATTCAGCAGCCGGGGATTTAAAATCCCCGCCTGCTGAATGAGCTGCCTCTAATTGGTCACAGCCTGAACAATCAGAGGCAGATTCCACTCACACACCCATTCATGAATTTATGAATGGGTGTGTGACTGCTGCCTCTGATTGGCTCAGCGGGACCAATCAAATGAGAGGCAGCATTTCACTCACCCGGGTGTGTGAGTGGAATCTGCCTCTGATTGGTCAGGCTGTGACCAATTAGAGGCAGCTCATTCAGCAGGCGGGATTTTAAATCCCCAGCTGCTGAATACTACTAACAGCTGTTAAGAGCAGTTCAGGAGGACTGCCGCTGGCCGTGCTGAACTCCATCTGCCGGGACCAGGTGAGTATATATATATATATATATATATATTTTATTTTTACACATTTCTGGATGAATTGCAGGGAAGGGCTTATATATTTAACCCCTTCCCGACAATTCATCCCGCGATCGCCGGCAGCCCATTGCTTTCAATGGAGCCAGCTGTATTGCCGGCTCCATTGAATTCAATGGGCTAACATCGTTCTTCTCTGCCACAACTGTTACAGCTGTGGCAGAGGAGAACGATCTTTATGCTGACAGCGCGGGGGGGGGGGGGGGGTGTCTCACTCTTGCCACTATTGTGGCTTAATAGTGGGACCTGGCAACTTGAGATGCAGCCCAGCATGTAGCCCCTCGCCTGCCCTATCCGTTTCTGTGTCGTTCCCATCACTTTCTTGAATTTCCCAGGTTTTCACAAATGAAAACCTTAGTGAGCATCGGCGATATACAAAAATGCTCGAGTCGCCCATTGACTTCAATGGGGTTCGTTACTCGAAACGAACTCTCGAGCATCACTGAAAGTTCGACTCGAGTAACGAGCACCCGAGCATTTTGGTGCTCGCTCATCTCTATATGGGACCTATGCTCCGCTAAGGTTTTCATTCTTTGAAAATCTGGGAAATTCAAGAAAGTGATGGGAACGACACAGAAACGGATAGGGCAGGCGAGGGGCTACATGTTGGGCTGCATCTCAAGTTCCCAGGTCCCACTATTAAGCCACAATAGCGGCAAGAGAGGCCCCCCCCCCAACAATTTTTATTTCTGAAAAACCCTCATTAGCAAGGCATACCTTAGCTAAGTACCACACTACCTCCAACAAAGCACAATCACTGCCTGCATGACACTCCGCTGCCACTTCTCCTGGGTAACATGCTGCCCAACCGCCCATTTCAGTAATAGTAGCAGTCAAGACAGGCCCCAGTAACAATTCCAAAGCAGCAGTATAGGGGGAGCACAGTATTAGTTCCATTTCAGTAGTAGTAGCAGTCTAGACTGGCCCCAGTAACATATCACTAGCAGCAGTATAGGGGGAGCACAGTATTAGTTCCATTTCAGTAGTAGTAGCAGTCTGGACAGGCCCCAGTAACGTATCACTAGCAGCTGTATAGGGGAGCACAGTATTAGTTCCATTTCAGTAGTAGTAGCAGTCTGGACAGGCCCCAGTAACATATCACTAGGAGTAGTATAGGGGGAGCACAGTATTAGTTCCATTTCAGTAGTAGTTGCAGTCTAGACAGGCCCCAGTAACGTATCACTAGCAGTAGTATAGGGGGAGCACAGTATTAGTTCCATTTCAGTAGTAGTTGCAGTCCAGACTGGCCCCAGTAACATATCACTAGCAGCAGTATAGGGGGAGCACAGTATTAGTTCCATTTCAGTAATAGTTGCAGTCTAGACTGGCCCCAGTAACATATCAGTAGCAGCAGTATAGGGGGAGCACAGTATTAGTTCCATTTCAGTAGTAGTAGCAGTCTGGACAGGCCCCAGTAACATATCACTAGCAGCAGTATAGGGGGAGCACAGTCTTCGTTCCATTTCAGTAATAGTAGCAGTCAAGACAGGCCCCAGTAACAATTCCAAAGCAGCAGTATAGGGGGTGAGAAGGTACAGGTCCATAAAATGGAAGAATCTGTCTCAACATGGCCGCTAGATACAAAATGGAGCATTACAAGATGTAAATAAGATTGTGCGTAGTGAAACAATAATTCAAGCAGAAATAACTTTACAGCAGGATATTCGGTGCAATGTCTAATGATTTGTTTTTATTCATCCGAGAACATTTGCCTGGTACAGTCGCTATCAGAAGAGACTCCCCCACGTCCTGAGCTTTGGGAAAAGAGCAAATCGTGCTGATCATCCAAACTCACAAGGGAGGAATAATCATTTGAAGGACATTTCACATATTTATTCTCACTGCGCTGATTGTTGAACAAAGCACAATTCTTGATGTTTTTCTAACCCAATAAGATTAACCCCATGACTAATGACGTATTCCTTTCCTGTATTAGAACTATACTCAGTAAATAAACGCTCAGTGTACGCGCCTTAAGCAGAGTGAGCTGTATATCTGCCGCGGCTCAACTCTCCGTATCTGTGGGAACTAATAACTATAAATGATATAGTTTTTGGCCTCCTTAATGCATCCAGGTACAAACTGATTTGGAACCCAAGGCTTGAAAGGTTAATGTGACCTAGCAGTCCTTAACAGGGGAGCACAGTATTAGTTCCATTTCAGTAGTAGTAGCAGTCAAGACAGGCCACAGTAACATTCCCAGTGCAGCAGTTTAGGGAGATAACAGTCTCTTTCACATTTCAGTAGTTGCAGTATAGACAAGGCCCCAGTTACATTTATGTAGCAAAAGTGTAAGCCAACCCCACACACCTTGCTGCACCATGAGTGCAGGCGAAGCCCATAAAAATTACTAGGATTATACTGTAGGCGAGGGCCCAAAAAAATTGGTGTACCAACAGTACTAATGTACCTCAGAAAAATTGCCCATGCCCAACCAAGAGGGCAGGTGAAACCCATTAATCGCTTTGGTTACTGTGGCTTAATTTGTAACTAGAACTGGAGGCAGTCCCGTTAAAATAAAAAATTGGTTCAGGTGCAAGTTTCAACGCTTTAATGAGAATTGAAACGTATAAACATTGTTTACAAAAGTAATATGACTAAGCCTTGTGGGCCTAAGAAAAATTACCCGTTCGGCGTGATTACGTGAGGTTTCAGGAGGAGGAGCAGGAGGAGGAGGATGAATATAATACACAGATTGATGAAGCTAAAAGGTCCCTGTTTTTTATGGTGATAGAGAACGATGCTTCCATCTGTGGGTGCAGCCTCCGTATTGTTTAGGTACCGCTGCTGTCCGCTGGTGGAGAAGAGAAGTCTGGGGAAATCCAGGCTTTATTCATCTTGATGAGTGTAAGCCTGTCGGCACTGTCAGTTAACAGGCGGCTACACTTAACCGTGATGATTCCCCCAGCCGCACTAAACACCCTCTCTGACAAGACGCTAGCCGCAGGGCAAGCAAGCACCTCCAGGGCATACAGCGCGAGATCAGGCCACGTGTCCAGCTTCGACACCCAGTAGTTGTACGGAGCAGAGGCGTCACGGAGGATGGTCGTGCGATCGGCAACGTACTCCCTCACCATCCTTTTACAGTGCTCCCGCCAACTCAACCGTGACTGGGGAGCGGTGACACAGTCTTGCTGGGGAGCCATAAAGCTGGCAAAGGCCTTGGAGAGTGTTCCCCTGCCTGCGCTGTACATGCTGCCTGATCTCCGCGCCTCCCCTGCTACCTGGCCCTCGGAACTGCGCCTTCTGCCACTAGCGCTGTCGGATGGGAATTTTACCATCAGTTTGTCCAGCAGGGTCCTGTTGTATAGCATCACTCTCGAACCCCTTTCCTCTTCGGGTGTGAGAGTGGAAATGTTCTCCTTATACCGTGGGTCGAGCAGTGTGTACACCCAGTAATCCGTAGTGGCCAGAATGCTTGTAACGCGAGGGTCAAGAGAAAGGCATCCTAACATGAAGTCCGCCATGTGTGCCAGGGTACCTGTACGCAACACATGGCTGTCCTCACTAGGAAGATCACTTTCAGGATCCTCCTCCTCCTCAGGCCATACACGCGGAAAGGATGACAGGCAAGCAGCATGGGTACCCTCAGCAGTGGGCCAAGCTGTCTCTTCCCCCTCCTCCTCATGCTCCTCCCCCTCCTCCTCCTCCAAAACGCGCTGAGATATAGACATGAGGGTGCTCTGACTATCCAGCAACATTCTGTCTTCCGCTGCCTCCGTATCTGAGCGCAAAGTGTCTGCCTTTATGTTTTGCAGGGAACTTCTCAAGAGGCATAGGAGAGGAATGGTGACGCTAATGATTGCAGCATCGCCGCTCACCATCTGGGTAGACTCCTGAAAGTTTCCAAGGACCTGGCAGATGTCTGCCAACCAGACCCACTCTTCTGTAAAGAATTGAGGAGGCTGACTCCCACTGCGCTGCCCATGTTGGAGTTAGTATTCCACTATAGCTCTACGCTGCTCATTGAGCCTGGCCAACATGTTGAGCGTAGAGTTCCACCGTGTGGGCACGTCGCACAGCAGTCGGTGCACTGGCAGATTAAACCGAAGTTGCAGAGTCCGCAGGGTGGCAGCATCCGTGTTGGACTTGCGGAAATGTGCGCTGACCCGGCGCACCTTTCTGTGCAGGTATGGAAAGCGTGGGTAGCTTTTCAGAAACCGCTGAACCACCAAATTAAAGACGTGGGCCAGGCGTGGCACGTGCGTGAGGCTGCCGAGCTGCAGAGCCGCCACCAGGTTACGGCCGTTGTCACACATGACCATGTCCGGTTGGAGGCTCAGCGGCGAAAGCCAGCGGTCGGTCTGCTCTGTCAGACCCTGCAGCAGTTCGTGGGCCATGTGCCTCTTCTCTCCAATGCTGAGTAGTTTCAGCACGGTCTGCTGACGCTTGCCCACCGCTGTGCTGCCACGCCGCGCGACACCGACTGCTGGCGACGTGCTGCTGACACATCTTGATTGCGACACAGAGGTTGCGTAGAAGGAGGGTGGTTTAGTGTAGGAAGCATACACCGCCGCAGATACCAGCACCGAGCTGGGGCCCGCAATTCTGGGGGTGGGTAGGACGTGAGCGGTCCCAGGCTCTGACTCGGTCCCAGCCTCCACTAAATTCACCCAATGTGCTGTCAGGGAGATATAGTGGCCCTGCCACCCTGTGCTTGTCCACGTGTCCGTTGTTAAGTGGACCTTGCCAGTAACTGCGTTGGTGAGGGCGCGTACAATGTTGCGGGAGACGTGGTCGTGCAGGGCTGGGATGGCACATCGGGAAAAGTAGTGGCGACTGGGAACCGAGTAGCGCGGGGCCGCCGCTATCATGTTTTTGAAATCCTCCGTTTCCACAAGCCTATACGGCAGCATCTCCAGGCTGATCAATATGGCTATGTGCACGTTTAACGCTTGAGCGTGCGGGTGCGTGGCGGCGTACTTGCGCTTGCGCTCAAACAGTCTTGTTAGCGACGGCTGGATGCCGCGCTGAGAGACATTGCTGGATGGGGCTGAGGACAGCGGAGGTGAGGGTGTGGGTGCAGGCCGGGAGACGGTCGTGCCTGTGTCCCGAGAGGGGGGTTGGATCTCAGTGGCAGGTTGGGGCACAGGGGGAGAGGCAGTGGTGCAAACCGGAGGCGGTGAGCGGCCTTCGTCCCACCTTGTGGGGTGCTTGGCCATCATATGCCTGCGCACGCTGGTGGTGGTGAGGCTGGTGGTGGTGGCTCCCCGGCTGATCTTGGCGCGACAAACCTTGCACACCACAGTTCGTCGGTCGTCTGCACTCTCAGTGAAAAACTGCCACACCTTTGAGCACCTCAGCGTCTGCAGGGTGGCATGGCGCGAGGAGGCGCTTTGGGAAACAGTTGGTGGATTATTTGGTCTGGCCCTGCCTCTACCCCTGGCCACCGCACTGCCTCTTCCAACCTGCCCTGCTGCTGCACTTCCCTCCCTCTCTGAAGACCTGTCCTCAGTAGGCTTAGCAAACCAGGTGGGGTCAGTCACCTCATCGTCCAGCTGCTCTTCCTCCGAATCCTCTGTGCGCTCCTCCCTCGGACTTACTGCCCTTACTACTACCTCACTGATAGACAACTGTGTCTCATCGTCATCATCCTCCTCACCCACTGAAAGCTCTTGAGACAGTTGCCGGAAGTCCCCAGCCTCATCCCCCGGATCCCGGGAACTTTCCAAAGGTTGGGCATCGGTCACTACAAACTCCTCCGGTGGGAGAGAAACCATTGCTGCCCAATCTGGGCAGGGGCCCTAGAACAGTTCCTGGGAGTCTGCCTGCTCCTCAGAATGTGCCATTTTCATGGAGTGAGGAGGCTGGGAGGAAGGAGGAGCAGCAGCCAGAGGATTCAGAGTTGCAGCTGTGGACGGCATAGAAGACTGGGTGGTCGATAGATTGCTGGATGCACTTTCTGCCATCCACGACAGGACCTGCTCACACTGCTCATTTTCTAATAAAGGTCTACCGCGTGGACCCATTAATTGTGAGATGAATCTGGGGACCCCAGAAACTTGCCTCACTCCTAATCCCGCAGCAGTCGGCTGTGATACACCTAGACCAGGAGCTCGTCCTGTGCACACACCCTGACTTGGGCCTCCGCGTCCTCTCCCACGTCCACGTCCTCTAGGCCTACCCCTACCCCTCAGCTTGGTGTATTACGAGTGGAGCAGAAACAGAACGCTGTAATTAAATGTGCCGCATATTGGCCTGTGGTTGCAGGCTGACTTCGCTTACGGAACGCACAGCAGAGCCAGGAAACAATTATGCGCAATCCTGTAGTGAGACCTAGGTGCGTATGACTGAGCTACTGAAATTCACAGCGCAGAACCAGTCAAGCGGCCAAAAGCCAGTGGTAGGCCTTAAGTATTTTGCTTCAATTGTTTAAAATGGTGAGGTGAAAAACCAGACAGACACCGTATGCAGCGTATATATGTATACTGTTTCCCTCTGGCGGGATGACAGCGATCATGTAACGGACACAGCAGAGCCAGGAAACAAATATGCGCAAGCCTGCTGTAACGCTTAGCTGGGTAATAAGGAGCGACTACTACCCCCAGCAGACACGCAGTAAACTGAAGACGGTCACAGACAGCCCAAATATAGTATTTTTTTCCAATTTTGGGGAAAAAGCCCACTGCCTATATAACCTGTATATGGATTTCCCTGTTCAAGGATGAGTGTCGTTATTGAAAGCACAGTGCAGCCAGAAATAATTATGCGCAAGTCTGGGTATTAATGAGCGACTACTACCCCCAGCAGACACGCAGTAAACTGAAGACGGTCACAGGCAGGCCGAATATGGTATTTTTTTTCCAATTTTTGGGAAAAAGACCACTGCCTATATAGCCTGTGTATGGATTTCCCTGTTGGAGGATGACTGTGGTTAGGTTATTGAAAGCACAGTGCAGCCAGAAAAAAATTATGCGCAAGGCTGGGGATTAATGAGCGACTACTACCCCCAGCAGACACGCAGTAAACTGAAGACGGTCACAGGCAGGCCAAATATAGTATTTTTTACCAATTTTTGGGGAAAAAAACACTGCGTATATAGCCTGTATATGGATTTCCCTGTTGGAGGATGACTGTGGTTAGGTTATTGAAAGCACAGTGCAGCCAGAAAAAATTATGCGCAAGGATGGGGATTAATGAGCGAATACTACCCCCAGCAGACACGCAGTAAACTGAACACGGTCACAGGCAGCCCAAAGATTTTTTTTTCCAATTTTTTTGAAAAAGCCCACTGCCTATATAGCCTGTATATGGATTTCCCTGTTGGAGGATGACTGTGGTTATTGAAAGCACAGTGCAGCCAGAAAAAATTATGCACAAGGCTGGGGATTAATGAGCGACTACTACCCCCAGCAGACATACAGTAAACTGAACACGGTCACAGGCAGCCCAAAGATTTTTTTTTTCCAATTTTTTTGAAAAAGCCCACTGCCTATATAGCCAGTATATCTCTTTCCCTGTACCACTGTCCCTGCCTCACCAGTACTGCCCCTATACTCAGTAAAATGACTGCAGACTGAGGACGCTATGGTCTGCATGCCCGATATACAAAAACAAAAAAAAATTTGCAAAATTGCTAAAAGCAGCCTCAACAGTACTGCACACGGTCAGATGTGGCCCTAAGAAGGACCGTTGGGGTTCTTGAAGACGAAGATAACAGCCTAACACTCTCCCTATAGCAGCTACAGCAAGACGGCACTTTCCCTAATGTCTCTCAGCGGCCCCAGTTTATATACTCGTGTGTCACCTGATCTTCCCAGCCACTCACTGCAAGGGGGTGGGATAGGGCTGGAACTTCACAGGAGGAAGTTGTAATGCCTTCCCTGTGTTTCTATTGGCCAGAAAACGGCGCAAAATTTTCTGGGAAGAAAATGGAAGTGACTCGAACATCGCCCGGTGCTCGTCTCGAGTAACGAGCATCTCGAGTACCCTAGTACTCGAATGAGCATCAAGCTCGGACGAGTACGCTCGCTCATCTCTACATATAAACTTTTCACTGAGGCAGTAAGTGTCTAAGTAGTATCGAAAAAGCCCTTCACAGTTAAAGACACTTTAAAATTAACGTTTATTAGATTGAAATACGACTCGGGCCTTAGCACAATACACGTCACGTGATTTTTTGCTTTTTACTCTATATTCAACCAATAAATTGATCTGGTGTGCTCCCCTTTTGGGAATTCCGTTCACTGCCTCCCTTTTTTTATCCTAATATTTAAGCATTTGTTTACAGTACTCTATCTAATTAAGACTGTATATCATAATACTCATTTACCTTATTTAGGTCTGGTCTCTCCAGCAGGTAGTGCCCTTCCCCATTTTTATCATGGGCATTTTTGATATAAGAAATCATTTGACTATGGCGTTTACTATTTATTAGTACCAGCGGGTTTAGGCACCTCCACTGAGAGGCATCTTTGTGATTTATTATAAAGGACGTCATTTACAACTCCAACGCATCTGTGGCGTTAGGTCTCCCTCATACCACATACACATCTTTTTTTCCAAGGCAATTATGGTGAGGTTCGATTGACATATCGACCCCTACCTTGCGATCGTGTGGCAGCTCTTTGTCAGATGATCTATTTGTCTTTACCCTATGGTATGCATTGGTCTAATACCACGTATGTCCGCTGAGATAGGTCTGAATGGCTCTGTCTCTGACAAGCGGTGTGATCATGTGACTTGTCACATGTCACTCACTGGCTACGCCCCCTCTTTGCGTTCCTAGTATTCATTGATTTGTGCTCAGCGCTTGCTCACAGTCTTGTCGCATGTCTATCACTATACCCATGAAGGGGCGTGTTGGATGGAGTACAGTTACCATTGCCACCTGAATGATCGGGTGGGTACAGCAATGATCGCTCTGCCTGAGGGGCAAGAGGAGCTGCTTCATTCGTATCACCGTTTGTTTTAACAACAATCTTGTATCAGATATGTTTTAGCTAGATCTTTTAGCCTTATGGGCGAGTATGTGGGTATTAGTGTACCTTGACGCCACCAGAATCTAGGGGTTTAACAGGTGGAATGCCCCTGTCACACCCCCAGCTCCCGATTGGGCCAAGTGTAAGGTCCTGCAATACAGTGCATGAGGGTCTGCAGCGCCCTTACATGTCAGTGACCCTCTGTGTGTTAGGCGGCTGCACGCCACTCACCCAGCTCCCTCTCACACTTCCTGCGGTGTCAGCTCCCAGCGTCAGTGTCCCTGTTCCACCGCCTGTCACTGTCTCTGTACCTGGCCCTGTGAAGTTGCTGAAAGCACCGCCGCTGTGAGCGGTAAAGCTGCTGCCTGTGTTTTCCCCCGCTGCTCTGCAATCCCTGAAGACGTCGCCGATGTAAGCAGTAAAGCTGCTTCACAGCTCTGTCAATGTGTCTTTCTCCAGAGCCCCTGAAGCCGCCGGCGATATAACCGTGAGAGTGGTGGAGGTGGTGGGCCGCACTTCTCCAGCCGCGCCGTTACACCACCTTGACACTTGCTTTCACTCCCTGCTTTTAACAGCATGCTGCAATGGTACAAAGCGGGGTTGCGTGTTATGCTTTACTGCCGTGGAAGCCTGTTCATGCGTGCACCTTCAAGGATGGGCGGAACCACGGAATAAATCATAGTGGACTGCCACGACCTGTAGGGGCGTGCTGCAGCCAATCAGGTACAGGGGGCATAACTCCCATGTCACTCTTTACTCCACCAGGACTTCCTGGTGGCATCAAAATACACTAATACCGAGTATATGGCAGCTATCTTTAAATCTGGTGTGCCCCTATTGGTGACCCTTGTGCAGCACGCCAACTGGGAGGGACCAAAACCTCTATTTAATCTGGGCTAGTTTGACAGTGCAGCATAACCTCTGGTCGACCGCTGAGGCTGGAGGCACTATCTCTCTCTTGCTTTATACTATACCACCACCATCTGGGCTGTTAGATCATTTGTTGCTACCAAGACTTAGTATATGTCCAGCAACAAGTTCATCATGAATTACAGCTGTTTAACATATTGCTGCATTAATGGCAATCTCAACATCATTGAGACTGAGCAGTAGCGGCAGTTAAGCTCTGCTTGGATGAGATTCCCATTGCTAATTACATGGCTGTTTTTTCTTTTCATTTTTTTTTTTCTCTAATTAGCTTGAGCCAGTCAAAATACTGTGATGGGTTATTTGTTGCTGATACTTCTATCTCAGTGTCAGGTCTAAACTATACGTCAAGGGTCGTACGCTTAGTGATTTCATTGAGCGTACCATAAGCCAGCCGCAGTGTGGTATAGATTCCGGTGATAACGACTAGAGATGAGCGAGCACCAAAATGCTCGAGTGCTCGTTACTCGAGTCGAACTTCCCGCGATGCTCGAGGGTTCGTTTCGAGTAACGAACCCCATTAAAGTCAATGGGCGACTCAAGCATTTTTGTATATCGCCGATGCTCGCTAAGGTTTTCATTTGTGAAAATCTGGGAAATTCATGAAAGCGATGGGAACGACACAGAAACGGATAGGGCAGGTGAGGGGCTACATGTTGGGCTGCATCTCAAGTTACCAGGTCCCACTATTAGGCCACAATAGTGGCAAGAGTGCCCCCCCCCCCTGCGCACTGTCAGCATAAAGATCGTTCTCCTCTGCCACAGCTGTAACAGCTGTGGCAGAGAAGAACGATGTTAGCCCATTGAATTCAATGGAGCCGGCAATACAGCTGGCTCCATTGAAAGCAATGGGCTGCCGGCGAGCGCGGGATGAATTTTCGGGAAGGGCTTAAAAATATAAGCCCTTACCTGAAAATCATCCGAAAATGTGTAAAAATAAAAAAAAATGTATACTCACCTTTTCGCTGAAGCAGGAGTTCAGCGGCGTCTGGCCGGGAGCTCTCCTGAACTGCTCTGAGTAGTATTCAGCAGCTGGGGATTTAAAATTCCCGCCTGCTGAATGAGCTGCCTCTGATTGGTCACAGCCTCACCAATCAGAGGCAGCTCTCACTCACACCCATTCATGAATGGGTGAGTGAGTGCTGCCTCTGATTGACAGCTGAGAGCTGCCCCTGATTGGTCCCTGCGCTGAGCCAATCAGAGGCAGCACTCACCCATTCATGAATTCACGAATGGGTGTGAGTGAGAGCTGCCTCTGATTGGTGAGGCTGTGACCAATCAGAGGCAGCTCATTCAGCAGGCGGGGATTTTAAATCCCCGGCTGCTGAATACTATTTAGAGCAATTCAGGAGAACTGCCGGCCAGAAACGGCTGAACTCCGGCTGCAGCGGAAAGGTAAGTATACATTTTTTTAATTATTTTTACACATTTTAGGATGATTCGGGTATATATTTTTAAGCCCTTTCCGAAAATTCATGCCGCTCGCAGGCAGCCCATTGCTTTCAATGGGCTAACATCGAGTAACGAGCATCTCGAGCACCCTAATACTCAAACGAGCATCAAGCTCGGACGAGTATGCTCGCTCATCTCTAATAATTAAGCTTTTAGTGCTTCTTCTCTGTCTTCTTGTTACGGTAGTTTAAACACTTTCTTTTTGCTGTTTATTGCCCCCTTTACATATTTATTGAGCCATATTAGTTTTCTCCTATTCCTAACTTTTTTATGCCTCTAGTGCATGAACCTCTAACATTAAGTATTTAGGATGCTTTTAAACATTTTTCATTTATTATCCGTACTCTTATTTTTGAAGACATTGTCTCAGTCAATATGGTTCAGGGCATCTCTGAGTTGGTCAAACTTGGCCTTGTTAATGTCCAATACCTTTATAGCTCCCCTATAAAACTCTCTCAAGTTGAAAGTTCTTATGTTATGCTCACTTTTTTCAGGTGCCCCTCAATCTGCACCTCTGTTATTTTGTGAGGTCTATTGGTTAATATTAAGTCCAAAATGGCTGCCCCTCTAATTGGGTCCTGGACAAGTAGGGTAAGGTAATTATATTTAGCAATTGACAAAAACTTGTTATCTATATGAGATAGGCATGTTTCGGCTTCCCAGTTTATGTCCAGATAGTTAAAGCCCCCATAATATTTACCTCATTGTGATTTACTGCTTTATCGTTTTGCGTCAATAATAGATTTTCAGCAGCTTCTGTTACATTTGGTGGTCTATAGAAAACCCAAATGAGGATTTTATTGTTGTTTATAAGAGATGAGCGAGCACCAAAATGCTCGGGTGCTCGTTACTCGAGTCGAACTTCCCGCGATGCTCGAGCGTTCGTTTCGAGTAACGAACCCCATTGAAGTCAATGGGCGACCCGAGCAGTTTTGTATGGGACCTATGCTCCGCTAAGGTTTTCATTTGTGAAAATCTGGGAAATTCAAGAAAGTGATGGGAATGACACAGAAACGGATAGGGCAGGCGAGGGGCTACATGTTGGGCTGCATCTCAAGTTCCCAGGTCCCACTATTAAGCCACAATAGCGGCAAGAGAGCCCCCCCCCCCCCCAACAATTTTTACTTCTGAAAAACCCTCATTAGCAAGGCATACCTTAGCTAAGCACCACACTACCTCCAACAAAGCACAATCACTGCCTGCATGACACTCCGCTGCCACTTCTCCTGGGTAACATGCTGCCCAACCGCCCATTTCAGTAATAGTAGCAGTCAAGACAGGCCCCAGTAACAATTCCAAAGCAGCAGTATAGGGGGAGCACAGTATTAGTTCCATTTCAGTAGTAGTAGCAGTCTAGACAGGCCCCAGTAACATATCACTAGCAGCAGTATAGGGGGAGCACAGTATTAGTTCCATTTTAGTAATAGTAGCAGTCAAGACAGGCCCCAGTAACAATTCCAAAGCAGCAGTTTAGGGGGAGCACAGTATTATTTCCATTTCAGTAGTAGTAGCAGTCTGGGGTATTAATGAGTGACTACTACCCCCAGCAGACACGCAGTAAACTGTAGACGGTCACAGGCTTAGCTGGGTAATAATGAGCGACTACTACCCCCAGCACACACGCAGTAAACTGAAGATGGTCACAGGCAGCCCAAATATAGTATTTTTTTCCATTTTATTTGAAAAAGTCCACTGCCTATATAGCCAGTATATCTCTTTCCCTGTACCACTGTACCTGCCTCACCAGTACTGCCCCTATACTCAGTAAAATGACTGCAGACTGAGGACGCAATGGTCTGTACGCCCAATATACAAAAAAAAAAAATGTGCAAAACTGCTAAAAGCAGCCTCAACAGTACTGCACACGGTCAGATGTGACCCTAAGAAGGACCGTTGGGGTTCTTGAAGACGAAGATAACAGCCTAACACTCTCCCTATAGCAGCTACTGCAGGACGGCACTTTCCCTAATGTCTCTCAGCGTGCATCTGTGGCGAGCCGCGGCCGGCCCCAGTTTATATACTCGGGTGTCACCTGATCTCCCCAGCCACTCACTGCAGGGGGGTGGGATAGGGCTGGAACTTCACAGGAGGAAGTTGTAATGCCTTCCCTGTGTTTCTTTTGGCCAGAAAACGGCGCAAACTTTTCTGGGAAGAAAATGGAAGTGACTCGAACACCGCGTCGTGCTCGTCTCGAGTAACGAGCATCTCGAGTACCCTAATACTCGAACGAGCATCAAGCTCGGACGAGTACGCTCGCTCGTCTCTATTGTTTATACATGTCCTTCCATGTATTTCTACCCATAGGGACTCCATATGCTTGTCTCTATCAAATATATCTTCTTGTAATATGGGCTTCAAACAGGACTTTACATAAAGACAAATCCCTCCCTCTTTCCATTTTTTATGATCCCTTCTGAGCAGACTGTAACCATGTAAGCTTTAATCAAGCCAGGTCTCTGTTATTCACGCTATGTCGTAGTTTTACTTAGACATTATTACTTCCAGTTTGTCTACTTTATTGGCCAAACTCATAGCTTTAGATACCATACAGTTTAGAAGGTTTTGATTATTTTTTATTTTAACTATTCTGCCAGTTCTAACTATACTAACCCCACCCAGCAGTCCATCCCCATTTCCATTACCTAGTCCCAGGTCCCTGTCTACATTATCTTCCTCTTTATTGCCCTCCCCCAGTACCTAGTTTAAACACTCCTCCAACCTTCTAGCCATTTTCTCCCGCCCACCCCAGTACAGCTGCACCCCACCTATTGAGATGCAGCCCATCTCTATGGCAGAACCTGTAGCTGAAAGCAAAATTATCCCAGTTTAAGAATAGTGTCCCTGGATCTCTTCTCTCTACCCCTCCTGAATGTCACTCAGCTAGCTGCCTGCTCATCTTGCTCTCCCATACTACCATCCACCCCCCACATCTACACCAACAAGTGCCTGCACAGTGAGCTGCAAACTCCTTTCCATCTCCATTCCATGGTGCCAATGGATCTCAGTTTTGCAAGCCATGCATTTAGATTCAGGATCTTGGCTTCCAAATGCTCAAGGCGCTCACATTTCGTACGGCAGTATGTAAGCTCAAACGGCTGTTCAAGGACTGCATACATCACACAAGATGTACACTGGACAGCATTGTCAATCATTGAGCACATTCTAAATGGGGATTGTGCAGATAGATTAGATAAAAGTTATATATTAGAGATGAGCGAGCGTACTAGTCCGAGCTTGATGCTCGTTCGAGTATTAGGGTACTCGAGATGCTCGTTACTCGAGACGAGCACGACGCGGTGTTCGAGTCACTTCCATTTTCTTCCCAGAAAAGTTTGCGCCGTTTTCTGGCCAAAAGAAACACAGGGAAGGCATTACAACTTCCTCCTGTGAAGTTCCAGCCCTATCCCACCCCCCTGCAGTGAGTGGCCGGGGAGATCAGGTGACACCCGAGTATATAAACTGGGGCCGGCCGCGCCTCGCCACAGATGCACGCTGAGAGACATTAGGGAAAGTGCCGTCCTGCTGTAGCTGCTATAGGGAGAGTGTTAGGCTGTTATCTTCGTCTTCAAGAACCCCAACGGTCCTTCTTAGGGCCACATCTGACCGTGTGCAGTACTGTTGAGGCTGCTTTTAGCAGTTTTGCACATTTTTTTTTTTTTTTGTATATCGGGAGTGCAGACCATAGCGTCCTCAGTCTGCAGCCATTTTATGGAGTATAGGGGCAGTACTGGTGAGGCAGGTACAGTGGTGCAGGGAAAGAGATATACTGGCTATATAGGCAGTGGGCTTTTTCAAAAAAATAGGAAAAAAAATTCTTTGGGCTGCCTGTGACCGTGTTCAGTTTACTGCATGTCTGCTAGGGGTAGTAGTCACTCATTAATCCCCAGCCTTGCGCATAATTTTTTCTGGCTGCACTGTGCTTTCAATAACCACAGTCATCCTCCAACAGGGAAATCCATATACAGGCTATATAGGCAGTGGGCTTTTTCCCAAAAATTGGAAAAAAAATACTATATTTGGGCTGCATGAGACCGTCTTCAGTTTACTGCGTGTGTGCTGGGGGGAGTAGTCGCTCATTATTACCTAGCTAAGCCTGTGACCGTCTACAGTTTACTGTGTGTCTGCTGGGGGTAGTAGTCGCTCATTATTACCCAGCTAAGCGTTAAAGCAGTCTTGCGCATAATTGTTTCCCGGCTCTGCTGTGTCCGTTACATGATCGCCGTCATCCCGCCAGAGGGAAAGAGTATACATATATACGCTGCATACGGTGTCTGTCTGGTTTTTCACCTCAGCATTTTAAAAAATTGAAGCAAAATACTTAAGGCCTACCACTGGCCTTTGGCCACTTGACTGATTCTGCCCTGTGAATTCCAGTAGCTCAGTCATACGCACCTAGGTCTCACTACCGGCTTGCGCATAATTGTTTCCTGGCTCTGCTGTGTCCGTTACATGATCGCCGTCATCCTGCCAGAGGGAAAGTATACATATATACGCTGCATACGGTGTCTGTCTGGTTTTTCACCTCACCATTTTAAAAAATTGAAGCAAAATACTTAAGGCCTACCACTGGCCTTTGGCCACTTGACTGATTCTGCCCTGTGAATTCCAGTAGCTCAGTCATACGCACCTAGGTCTCACTACAGGCTTGCCCATAATTGTTTCCTGGCTCTGCTGTGCGTTCCGTAAGCGAAGTCAGTCTCCAACCACAGGCCAATAAGCGGCACATTTAATTACAGCGTTCTGTTTCTGCTCTACTCGTAATACAGCATGCTGAGGGGTAGGGGTAGGCCTAGAGGACTTGGACGCGGGCGAGGACGCGGAGGCCCAAGTCAGGGTGTGGGCACAGACCGAGCTCCTGGTCCAGGTGTATCGCAGCCGACTGCTGCGGGATTAGGAGAGAGGCAAGTTTCTGGGGTCCCCAGATTCATCTCACAATTAATGGGTCCACGCGGTAGACCTTTATTAGAAACTGAGCAGTGTGAGCAGGTCCTGTCATGGATGGCAGAAAGTGCATCCAGCAAACCATCCACCGTCACCACCCAGTCTTCTTCGCTGTCCACTGCTGCATCCCTGAATCCCTTCGCTGCTGCTCCTCCCTTCTCCCAGCCTCCTCCCTTCCAGCAAATGACACATTCAGCAGAGCAGGCAGGCTCCGAGGAACTGTTCTCGGGTCCCGGCCTTCAGTGCGAAAAAATGTTTCCTCTATCGCCTGAGAAGTTACTCATGACCGATGCCCAACCTTTGGAAAGTTCCCGGGATCCAGGCGAGGAGACTGGGGACTTCCGGCAACTGTCTCAAGAGCTTTCAGTGGGTGAGGAGGACGATGACGATGAGACACAGTTGTCTATCAGTGAGGTAGTAGTAAGGCCGTAAGTCCGAGGGAGGAGCGCACAGAGGATTCGGAGGAAGAGCAGCTGGACGATGAGGTGACTGACCCCACCTGGTTTAATATGCCTACTGAGGACAGGTCTTCAGAGGGGGAGGCAAGTGCAACAGCAAGGCTGGTTGGAAGAGGCAGTGCGGTGGCCAGGGGTAGAGGCAGGGCCAGACCGAATAATCCATCAACTGTTTCCCAAAGGGCCCCCTTGCGCCATGCCACCCTGCAGAGGCCGAGGTGCTCAAAGGTGTGGCAGTTTTTCACTGAGAGTGCAGACGACCGACGAACTGTGGTGTGCAAGGGACGAACTGTGGTGTGCAAGGTTTGTCGCGCCAAGATCAGCCGGGGAGCCACCACCACCAGCCTCACCACCACCAACATGCGCAGGCATATGATGGCCAAGCACCCCACAAGGTGGGACGAAGGCCGTTCACCGCCTCTGGTTTGCACCACTGTCTCACCCCCTGTGCCCCAACCTGCCACTGAGCTCCAACCCCCCTCTCAGGACACAGGCACGACTGTCTCCCGACCTGCACACTCACCCTCACCTCCGCTGTCCTCGGCCCTATCCAGCGATGTCTCTCACCGCAGCGTCCAGCCGTCGCTAGCGCAACTGTTTTAGCGCAAGCACGCCGCCACGCACGTGCACGCTCAAGCGTTAAACATGCACATAGCCAAATTGATCAGCCTGGAAACGGAGGCTTTCAAAAACATGATGGCAGCAGCGGCCCTGCGCTACTCGGTTCCCAGTCGCCACTACTTTTCCCGATGTGCCGTCCCAGCCCTGCACGACCACGTCTCCCGCAACATTGTGCGCGCCCTCACCAACGCGGTTACTGGCAAGGTCCACTTAACAACGGACACGTGGACAAACACAGGCGGGCAGGGCCACTATATCTCCCTGACGGCACATTGGGTGAATTTAGTGGAGGCTGGGACAGAGTCAGAGCCTGGGACCGCTCACGTCCTACCCACACCCAGAATTGCGGGCCCCAGCTCGGTGCTGGTATCTGCGGCGGTGTATGCTTCCTCCACTAAACCACCCTCCTCCTCCTACGCAACCTCTGTGTCGCAATCAAGATGTGTCAGCAGCAGCACGTCGCCAGCAGTCGGTGTCGCGCGGCGTGGCAGCACGGCAGTGGGCAAGCATCAGCAGGCCATGCTGAAACTACTCAGCTTAGGAGAGAAGAGGCACATGGCCCACGAACTGCTGCAGGGTCTGACAAAGCAGACCGACCGCTGGCTTTCGCCGCTGAGCCTCCAACCGGACATGGTCATGTGTGACAACGGCCGTAACCTGGTGGCGGCTCTGCAGCTCGGCAGCCTCACGCACGTGTCATGCCTGGCCCACGTCTTTTTTTTTTTTTTTTTTTTAAACTCGTTTTATTGAAAACATTGTATTTTGTACAATAACTGAATAAAGAAAACTTTGGTTACATCGTTAGCTCGTTACATTCGTGTCAAGTATTTTAGTACATTCTATTGACATATTCGTTTGTTACATTTTTCCCTGGTACTATAGTTTCTTTGTGGTGCCGGTGGAGGGTGTGTTTCTTTGTTGGTTTTACTAATTGTTTCTAGGCGTTGCTATTCTCAGCAAATTATGGAACTGGTCCTGTGTGTACACCGTACTCGTTGACCCACACCATCTTTCCCACACTTTATTAAATTTTTCAGGGCATTTTCTGTTTTTGTATACAATTTTTTTCGTACGGCAGAACGGCGTTAATAATGTTCTGCCACTTTGAGTGTCGGAGGGCGTCTGTCCATCCAACGTAGGGCTATTCCTTTCCGGGCGTAAAATAGTACCTTAGTAAGAAATATCTTGTCGTGGTACTGCCATTGTTCTTCGTCTAAGAGCCCTAACAGGCATACTGCGGGGTCGTGTGGTACTGGTATTCCCAGTATTTGTGTTAAAAACTCTATGATCTCTCTCCAGTATGCCTGAATGTCTACACAATTCCATATTAGATGGTTAAAGTTTGCATTAGGTACTCCACACCGGTGGCAGCGGTTGGTGGTTATCCGGTTCATTTTATGAAGTCTGGTCGGTGTTAGGTAGCACTGATGTAAGATATATAATTGTGTTAGTTTGTTGTTTGCCGCCGGTGATACTGTGGTGTATATGGACATTGCTGTTTCCCAATCCTCACTAGTGAGGGTGGGGATAAGTTCTCTCCATCTCTGCATTACTGACATTGGTGTGTCGGGAATTTTAGCTTGCAGTAGATGGGTGTACAGCACTGAAATCAGGCCTTTAGGTCCTTGTGTTCGCAATATGCCTATTAATGGATACTGGGAAAATGTTTGTCTAGGTCCTGGAAACTGTGCGGTCAGTGCGTGTCGGAGTTGCAAGTATCTAAAAAAAACTCGCCCTTGGAATCTGGTACAGTTCTTGCATTTGCTCAAAGGAGGCCAGCGTTTGGTCTCTGTATACATGTTCTAGTGTGGTGACTCCTGAGTTTATCCAGAATTGTTTGCCCGGCAGGTTCATCAAGTGTGGTAGCGCCCTGTTGTCCCACAAGGGAGTCTCCAGGGGGGTGTTCTCCTGTCTAGTTAATGATTTGCATGTCTGCCACACGTTCACTGCTAGTCTGTGGATCGGTAGCATTTGTTTAGTTACCAATCTTGGTTTTTCCAGGAGGATCCAGAGCGATGTTTCCTCGAGGAAGTACATGAGATGGTGCTCGGAGTTAGGGAGAGGCGCGCTCGACAGCCAATGGCGGAGATACCTAACCTGTCCCGCCAAATAGTATAGTTTAAAATCTGGCAACGCCATTTCTGCAGTCTCTTTAGGGCGCTGTAGGGTGTCCAGACGTAATTTGGCTCTAGAGTTTCCCCATATAAATGATGTTATTAAGGAGTTAGTTTTTTTGAAGAATTTCTGTGGTATAGATGTTTCTGTGTGCTCTAGGCAATATAGGTATTTGGGGAGTATTATCATTTTTATGAGGTTTATCCTGCCTGCTACCGATAGTGGTAGGGTACTCCAGCTTTTCAACTTTTGCTGCAGAGTTGTCAGTAGGGGAGTGATATTTAACTCGAGGCTCTGGGTGTGTTCTCTGGTGATATGTATACCAAGATACTTAAATCTGGGAGTGATTTGTAATTTACAGAATACGTCTCCCGTCAGCCATCCCTCTGGCCTTAGAGGCATAAAAGCGGACTTTTGCCAATTAATGCATAGGCCTGAGAAGACTCCAAACTTATCTATTAGGGATATGGCCAGCGGCAGGGTGTTTCTAGGATCTGACATATATATAATATTATGTCGTCTGCATACAAGCCTATTCTATCCTCTCTGGGCCCTATCTGGACGCCTTTGTATGAGTTATGTTGTCGAATTCTCAGGGCTAGAGGTTCGATTGCAATTGCAAATAGAAGGGGGGAAAGTGGGCACCCCTGTCGGGTCCCCCTGTGTAGTAGGAAGGAGGTGGAGGCCAGGCCGTTTACCGTTACCCTAGCGGTCGGCGCTTTATACAGGATAGAGATCCATTTTATAAATGTGTCTCCCAACCCGAATTTACGTAGTACCTCTATCAGGTACATCCATTCGACGGAGTCGAACGCTTTAGCTGCGTCTAATGAGGCCAGGGCCCAGTCTGATTTCCATCTCCACCCCACCTGTGTGATTACCTGTGTTCTTCTAATGTTGTCCGATGTCGATTTACCCGGGATAAAACCGGATTGGTCAGGGTGTATAATTTTCCCTATGATTTGGTTTAGTCGGGTGGCTAGTATTTTAGTGAGGATTTTATAGTCCGTGTTTAGTAGGGAAATAGGCCTATACGAGCCGCATTCCTCTGGGTTTTTGTCTGGTTTAAGAATGAGGACTATGTTGGCCTCTAGCATCGACTCTGGGAGGTGGCTCTTATCAAGGATGTATTCGTATAGGGTAAATAGGTGTGGGATTATTTCCTTTTTGTAGTGTTGGTAGATTTCCACTGGTAGCCCATCCACTCCCGGAGTTTTGTTCTTTGCCATCTCATTTATTGCTTCTTCAATCTCTTCCACTGTAATGGGAGAGTCAAGTAAGGACTTATAGTCATCTTGTATTTCTGGGAATATTATGTCATTTAAGTAGGACTCTAGTTCTGCAGGTGTGTAATTAACTCGTGATTGGTATAAGTCGTCGTAGAATTGTTGAAATCTATCCAGGATTTCCTTCGGGTCTGTGAGCATTGCTTCCTCAATTGATTTAACTCTCAGTATGGTTGGAGGGGCAGTTTCCTGTCTCGCCATTTAGGCAAGTAGTTTACTGGATTGGTTTCCTTGTTCAAAAAAGGACTGTCGGGTAAAGAAAAGGTTCCTCTGGGCTTTCTCTTTCAGGTATAGTAAGTAGTCTCTGCCTATCTGAAGCCATTTATCTCTTTTAGTGTCTGTGGGGTCAGCTACAAATTCTCTTTCTAATTGTTGGCATTGTTCTGCTAAAAGTTCACCCTCCCGCGCCGTGGCTCTTTTGACAAATGAAATTGAGGACCTTAAACAGCCTCTAAGGTATGATTTAAATGCCTCCCATACTAGATTTATATCTACGTGTGCCTCGTGTGCTTCATAGTATATTTGGATCTGGTCCGGTATGCGGTCATTAGGTCCACATAACGAAAGCCAGAATGGGTGTACTCTTGGCCTCTTGATTGTAATTGGGCCTGGGTTTTTAAGGGTCATGCGTATTGGCGAGTGGTCTGAGACACCTCGAGGTAAGAACTCTATTGTGTCAATTTTAGGGAATAATGAAGGGGATCCGAATATATAGTCTATACGGCTGAGAGCGTGGTTGTGGGCTGCATGGCAGGTGTATTCTTTTTGTTGCGGGTGAAATATTCGCCATAGATCTAGCCATCCCGTTACCGAGATAATAAAGGCCAGGCGAGTCTTGCCCGCGTCTCCCTCCCTCCGAGCACCACCCCCAAATCTATCCATGGCGGGATCCATTACCATGTTCATGTCTCCCATGCAGACGACTGTTGCGTCTGGAGAGAATGATGCAAATTGAATGCCGTCTGCTAGGATGGTGGTTGTCGCCGGCGGCGGGTTATAGCAACACAGGAGGACGTATGGGTTGTTGTTGATTTTAGCTCTTACAAAAATGTATCTGCCCTCTGCGTCTCTCCTAATCTGCTCCACTTCCCATCTAAGTGTTCTTCTTATTAGTAGAGACACCCCCCTGGAGTATGATGTGTGGCATGCATGAGCGGACCATTGTACCCATGGTTTCAGAAGGACTTTTGTGGTTTCAGGTGTGAGGTGGGTCTCCTGCAGGCATAGGACATGTGGTCGCCAGGAGCGTATTGATGTTTATTGCTGTTCGCTTTCTGGCAGATCCCATGCCCCTAACGTTCCAGGATGCAAAGATTATCTCCGCCATGGGCTGAGAGATGTTAATCTGATCCGGATACGATTTCCCATGTCGTTCTGCCTATCAGGTGTCCCTCCCCGGCACTCAATTACATTTTTATCGTATATCATGTAACAGTTCTTCAGCATATTCTCAATATCATCATAGAGCACTTGATGTATACAACTTATAAACATTTTGATAAACTACTATCAACTTTAACTCTCAATCAACTTGTGGTTAAACAGGTTTTAAAGTTATCCACTCTGTCAAGGTCGTATTCGTGGCAATCCTATATTAGGGGGTACCTACAAAGTATAGCTTATTTCAAGACTATACTTGTGGTATTGTTGTGTCGTTAGATCAGTTGTGTGGATCGGCATTAGTTTGACCATCATTTTCTGGGTGGGTCCCCTTGAGGAGAGGGAGCATATGGGGAGAGGGGGGTCTTTCCCCCTTCAACATGTGGGTCCTAAGTCACCCTGCGAGGCAGCGGCGAGGGGATCGGTAGAGGAGGGGGAGGGGGAGACGAGAGAGTTCCGCTGGTGCCGTAAGAGAGGAGGGCTTGTCACCCTCTCCTGAGAGTCGCGGATTACTTGTCTGCCACAGATAAGGAAAGTCTCAGTTCTGTGCCTTTTGGCTAAGGTGTTATTGTGGCGTGTTTAGAGAATAGTCTCTAGTGTGCAGTTAGGGACTGTAAGGGGGATGTTCATCTTTATGTAGTGGTCTCGACACCTAGAGGGGGGGAGAAATAAGTGGTTATGTATACATTACGGCCCTTCTGGTCGTCGTCTGGTGTTCAGCCAATTTCCTGCTTCAGTTGGTGTGGAGAAGAAGCAGGTACGGTCCCCGTCAATCACTCGCAGTCGGGCCGGATACACCATCGAGTACAGGAGCTGCAGTTCTCTTAGTTGCTTTTTGACTCCGAAGAATGTTGCTCGCTGCTTTTGGAGATCTGCCGAGAAGTCCGGAAAAATGGACACTGTGGTGTTGTCGTGTCGTAGGGGTCCTACCTTTCTGGCGGCTTGTAGAATTATATCCCTATCACGGGAGTTGAGCAGCTTTGCTAGTAGGGGTCTGGGTGGGGCTCCTGGTATTGGTGGCTTCATGGGCACTCGATGTGCACGTTCAATAACAAAGACTTGCGATAGTCCAGCATTGGGGAAGAGCTCTCGGAGCCAACGTTCTATAAATTTTTCAGGTCTTTGCCCCTCAGCCCGTTCTGGTAGTCCCACTATGCGTAAATTATTTCTTCGTGACCGGTTTTCTAGATCGTCCGCTTTTTGTCTCCAATATTCAGCTTTTTGCGTAAGATCTCGTATTGCATCTGTCATTGGGGCGACAGTATCATCTAAGGTAGATATTCTGTTCTCTGTGTTGGCAACACGTTCTCTTAGGTTTTGGAGATCTTGTCTCAACAGACTTACATCCATTTTAACTTCATCAATTTTGCTGGTGAGCGTGGCTGTAGATGTTTGTATTGCGGTCAGAAGCTGTTCAGACAGTTGTTGCAGCGTTTGCACAGTTCCCTCAGTTGGATCTGGGTTGTTGTGCTTGGTCGCTGCGGCTCCCGCCGCGGCGGGCGCAGCGGGTTCAGGGCTGGGCTCTTTTCGGGCTTCTCCTCTTGCGAAGACTTTAAGTTTGTCTACGGATGAGCTTTGTCTAGTGGGGCCCATATCGCGGCTGTTTGGTTTTCCGCTATAGAAGCTGGGTTCCCTATGGGGGTTCTGCTGTTGCCCCGGTTCTGTTATGCTCTCTTCGCTTGTTTTGTTATTCTCTTCTCTATGGCTCTTTGCCTCAAGCGCCTTACTGTTTTGACTTCCGTGCGTGGTCTTCACGCCGGTCAGCTTTCGGCTCAGGGGTTTCCCTTACTCCTTTCCCCTGGTTCTCTGGACTGTGTGGTGTTTAATCCTCTTGTGGGTGGGGGGGATCTTTCTCTATGACCCCTTTGACGTACCTTCTCTCCGCTTTGTTTGTTAGCAGCGCTTGTACGTTGGTGGTCACTTCGTCGCGGGTCTGGCGGTGTCGTTCACCCCGCTGTGTGTGTCTCCGGTGTATCTCTGGTGGCTCTGTCCTCTCCCTCCTCACTTCAGCGGTTCTATGTTGGGCCCCGGGGTAGCTTGCGGTCCTGCTCTGGGGCCTGTATGTTTGTGGTGCCACAC
Organism: Eleutherodactylus coqui; assembly: GCF_035609145.1. Lineage (NCBI taxonomy): Eukaryota > Metazoa > Chordata > Amphibia > Anura > Eleutherodactylidae > Eleutherodactylus > Eleutherodactylus coqui. The sequence goes on from NC_089846.1 coordinate 68,554,418, forward strand.
ACAAGATGGCCGCCGCGGCCGCAATTTCGCGGGCTTTTCCCGCCGGCAGCGCTTTCTATGTCGGTGTCTCGGTTGCACCGCCTGGAGTTCGGCCTCTTCTCCTCTCTCTCCGTGTGATTCTGCGTCGCACCCGGTAGCAGCGCTCCCCGGCGTTCCGAGCTCTGCACCCCCGCCGATGCCCCTCACAAGATGGCCGCCGCGGTTTCGCGGGCTTTTCCCCCGCCGGCGGCGCCCTCCACGTCAGCGCTGTGGATGTTCCTCCAGGGATTTATCCACCTCTTCTCTCCCCCCCGCTCAGCGTCGTGTCTGGCCCGGAGTCCTCGCTGACAGCCTGTGCCCTCCGCAGTATGGCCGCAGCGGTCGCGTGTCTCCGCTCTCACCGCTGCCGATTACCTTACTTGTGGCCGTCCGGGAGCGCCGTCAGGGGGCTCAGTCCGCTCCTCCCTCTCTCTGATAGTGTTATTCTGGGTCGGGGGACCCTCAGGATGTGTGGCTGCTTGGCCACGCCCCCGGCCCACGTCTTTAATTTGGTGGTTCAGCGCTTTCTGAAAAGCTACCCATGCTTGTCAGACCTGCTCGGAAAGGTGCGCCGGCTCAGCGCACATTTCCGCAAGTCCAACACGGACGCTGCCACCCTGCGCACCCTGCAACATCGGTTTAATCTGCCAGTGCACCGACTGCTGTGCGACGCGCCCACACGGTGGAACTCTACGCTCCACATGTTGGCCAGGCTGTATGAGCAGCATAGAGCTATAGTGGAATACCAACTCCAACATGGGCGGCGTAGTGGGAGTCAGCCTCCTCAATTCTTTACAGAAGAGTGGGCCTGGTTGGCAGACATCTGCCAGGTCCGTGGAAACTTTCAGGAGTCTACTCAGATGGTGAGCGGCGATGCTGCAATCATTAGCATCACTATTCCTCTGCTATGCCTCTTGAGAAGTTCCCTGCAAAGCATAAAGGCAGACGTTTTGCGCTCGGAAACGGAGGCGGGGGAAGACAGTATGTCACTGGATAGTCAGAGCACCCTCATGTCTATATCTCAGCGCATTGAGAAGGTGGAGGGGGAGGAGCCTGAGGAGTAGCAGGGGGAAGAGACAGCTGGGCCCACTGCTGAGGGTACCCATGCTGCTTGCCTGTCATCCTTTCAGCGTGTATGGCCTGAGGAGGAGGAGGAGGATCCTGAAAGTGATCTTCCTAGTGAGGACAGCCATGTGTTGCGTACAGGTACCCTGGCACACATGGCTGACTTCATGTTAGGATGCCTTTTTCGTGACCCTCGCGTTAGACGCATTTTGGCCACTACGGATTACTGGGTGTACACACTGCTCGACCCACGGTATAAGGAGAACCTTTCCACTCTCATACCCGAAGAGGAAAGGGGTTCGAGAGTGATGCTATACCACAGGACCCTGGTGGACAAACTGATGGTAAAATTCCCATCCGACAGTGCTAGTGGCAGAAGGCGCAGTTCCGAGGGCCAGGTAGCAGGGGAGGCGCGGAAATCAGGCAGCATGTACAGCACAGTCAGGGGAACACTCTCCAAGGCCTTTGCCAGCTTTATGGCTCCCCAGCAAGACTGTGTCACCGCTCCCCAGTCAAGGCTGAGTCAGTGGGAGCACTGTAAAAGGATGGTGAGGGAGTTCATAGCCGATCGCACGACCGTCCTCCGTGACACCTCTGCTCCGTACAACTACTGGGTGTCGAAGCTGGACACGTGGCCTGAACTAGCGCTGTATGTCCTGGAGGTGTTTAATTGCCCTGCGGCTAGCGTTTTGTCAAAGAGGGTGTTTAGTACGGCTGGGGGAATCATCACGGATAAGCGTACCCGCCTGTCAACTGACAGTGCCGACAGGCTTACACTCATAAAGATGAACAAAGCCTAGATTTCCCCAGACTTCTCTTCTCCAGCAGCGGACAGCAGCTATACCTAAACATCACGTAGGCTGCACCCGCGGATGGAAGCATCGTTCTCTATCACCATAAAAAACGGGGACCTTTTAGCTTCATCAATCTGTGTATTATATTCATCCTCCTCCTCCTGAAACCTCACGTAATCACGCCGAACGGGAAATTTTTCTTAGGCCCACAAGGCTCAGTCATATTACTTTTGTAAACAATGTTTATACGTTTCAATTCTCATTAAAGCGTTGAAACTTGCACCTGAACCAATTTTTATTTTAACTGGGCTGCCTCCAGGCCTACTTGCAAATTAAGCCACAGTAACCAAAGCGATTAATGGGTTTCACCTGCCCTCTTGGTAGGGCATGGGCAATTTTTCTGAGGTACATTAGTACTGTTGGTACACCAATTTTTTGGGCCCTCGCCTACAGTGTAATCCTAGTAATTTTTATGGGCTTCGCCTGCACTCATGATACAGCAAGGTGTGTGGGGTTGGCCTACACTTTTGCTACATAAATGTAACTGGGGCCTTGTCTATACTGCAACTACTGAAATGTGAAAGAGACTGTTATCTCCCTAAACTGCTGCACTGGGAATGTTACTGTGGCCTGTCTTGACTGCTACTACTACTGAAATGAAACTAATACTGTGCTCCCCCTATACTGCTGCTTCGGAATTGTTACTGGGGCCTGTCTTGACTGCTACTATTACTGAAATGGAACTAAGACTGTGCTCCCCCTATACTGCTGCTAGTGATATGTTACTGGGGCCTGTCTAGACTGCTACTACTACTGAAATGGAACTAATACTGTGCTCTCCCTATACGGCTGCTTTGGAATTGTTACTGGGGCCTGTCTTGACTGCGACTATTACTGAAATGGAACTAATACTGTGCTCCCCCTATACAGCTGCTAGTGTTATGTTACTGGGGCCTGTTCAGACTGCAACTACTACTGAAATGGAACTAATACTGTGCTCCCCCTATACTACTGCTAGTGATATGTTACTGGGGCCTGTCCAGACTGCTACTACTACTGAAATGGAACTAATACTGTGCTCCCCCTATACCGCTGCTAGTGATATGTTACTGGGGCCTGTCTAGACTGCTACTACTACTGAAATGGAACTAATACTGTGCTCCCCCTATACTGCTGCTTTGGAATTGTTACTGGGGCCTGTCTTGACTGCTACTATTACTGAAATGGGCGGTTGGGCAGCATGTTACCCAGGAGAAGTGGCAGCGGAGTGTCATGCAGGCAGTGATTGTGCTTTGTTGGAGGTAGTGTGGTGCTTAGCTAAGGTATGCCTTGTTAATGAGGGTTTTTCAGAAGTAAAAATTGTTGGGGGGGGGGGTGGCACTCTTGCCGCTATTGTGGCTTAATAGTGGGACCTGGGAACTTGAGATGCAGCCCAACATGTATCCCCTCACCTGCCCTATTCGTTTCTGTGTCGTTCCCATCACTTTCTTGAATTTCCCAGATTTTCACAAATGAAAATCTTAGCGGAGCATAGGTCCCATACAAAACTGCTCGGGTCGCCCATTGACTTCAATGGGGTTCGTTACTCAAAATGAACCCTCGAGCATCGCGGGAAGTTCGATTCGAGTAACGAGCACCCGAGCAGTTTGGTGCTCGCTCATCTCTATTACATATGCAAAAATTTCCAGACATGTAAAATTCCCTGGCTAGCCGTTTTAGCCTTTACACTTATGATCGAGGCAAAGGCCCTGTATCTAAATGCCTAGTGATGCCCCAAAAAGAAAAAAGAATATGCTCACCACCTTGCTCCTTTCAACCCTGCTTCAATAGCTGGCTGGATCCTCACATCCAGAGGTAAAATAGTTGGGCAGTCCTTCACGATGAATCATGCAGAATATATCCAAAAAGATGAGCCTCGCTTATGTGTGAACAAACAAAGCCTTTATTTAACAAGTGTCACAGCGTAGATCACAAGAAGGGCGCATTTCGGTCTTTAGCAGACCTTGGTCACCAGACCTTAGTGATGCCACCTTGGCAATGGCATATTTTGTGGTTAGCTTAGAGGGGTTTTGTTATAATATTCAGGAGTGCCAACAATGTTGACCACAACAATAACATATAGCAGTTTTTCTTAAAATTCATGAGACTAACGAGGTAAAACACGGCACTTGTACTTTGGAGGAACATTCCCAAGACCGGATGCTGTTGGTCTGATACTTATTTCCTCTTTTGGAACTATGGGTTTGAAGGTGAAATTTTGCAGCAAGGATGTGAAGAAGAGAAAGAGCTCCATCCGGGCCAGGCTCTCCCCAAGACATATTCTTTTCCCTGGCCAGAGAAAGATACATTAGTTACAAATGGTGAAAGCCTGGCAGTTTTGTAGCTTGTGTATCCAGAAATATAAATTAAAGGTACACTAACACTTATCAATACGTCAAGATCTGTCAGGTCTCTTATCTGAGGCTAGCATAGGATAGAGGGGGAGATATTGAGTTCGGGGATATATAGTTTTTATTACACTTTTACTCTGTATTTATTGGGGCATGATCACATGAATGAGTCAGTGGGAAAGCATTGCTATTAACTGTTTGGATGCGGCTAAAGTTGACTTGCTACTGAGGCCTAATTAGCCCAGGACCCGTCGGTGATCAACGGGTTGCTGATCCCTGCTCTAAATAGGGCCGTGTTTACTTTAACTAAAGTGGTAGACCTGAGCCTACAGCATCCAGTCTCCATTGCAATCAAGCAAAGTAAAATCTATTTCTGCCTCCTGAGGCTTATATACCGTTGCTTTTTATTTTAGGAAGGGTCTGGCTGGGGGATGGGGTTTTGTTTGAATGACAAAACCCCTAAAAGGACTTTTGGCAGCATCGTAGCTCAGTGGTTAGCACTGTTGCCTTGCAGTGCTGGGGTTCTTGGTTTACATCCCACCAATGCCAACATCTGCATGTAGTTTGTATATTCTCCCTGTTTTTGTCTGTTTTCCCTAACACTCCAAAGTCATACTGATAGGTAAATTTAAAAATTACGAGCCCAATGGGGACAGAAAATATCAAGTGATGTAAAGTGCTGCAGAATATGTATGCGCTATATAAATAAAGATGATTATTATTACAGATGTGCTGCCAAGAACAAAGACTGGCAACATGAAAGATTGGATCCGCCAACAAACCAGCATTTGCTCATTTGTTTACTGATTGCTACCCTTTTTAAATGGGGCAATAATTGGGAATGAGAGTCCATATATAAATAATTCGACCAATGATTGGTCTTTCGTGTTGCTTGTTTTCTTTTTGTAAGATGGATTCCTTACTGGTCTGGGCTAGATCGACTGATAATTTCATGTGTATATAGACCTCTTTAATGTTTCCTCTAATGCCAAATGTTAGAGGAAGAGAGCTTGAGCAATTTTTGTTCCCTCTCTCCACTAAAGTCTTCTCACTCACTCACCTTCTAGGTGCTTTCCCTAAGGAGAAAATATAGCGTTCCTGACCCACGTCAAAGGGCCTTTCACTAGTCAAGCCAGAAACCTACTGCACATTGATAAGGGGCAAACACTCCAAAACAGCTGTCTGTGCATAGATCCTGGCCTGGCTTTCAATTCTGTCATTGTTACAAGACTTCTAAAAAGAGTCTAACATTGACTTGCAGGAATGCCACCTTCCAATAGGTGGCGCTGCAGAGGTACTGTTCCATTTCCCTTATTTCCACTAAAATAAACATGCGTACTTGGCCGAGCTGATTGGATGTGTTTACGGTGAAGTTGGGAGACACAGCTGTCATACCAACAAGCCAACACATATCTCATGCCTTTGGCCAACTCTAATTCCCCTTTAAGTGCGATTTGCCAAATTGTAGTAATGTCTATGAGAATATTTAAGCATTTCCAAATCATTGAAAATAATTTCTCATGAATCAAATAGTAAATTAAATAACGGACTGAGACAGAGACATACAAAGTGCGAACAAAGTCTCCTTACCAGCTGAAAAAGGCATGTGAGCATCATTCTTCTTAAAGAGACCCTTGTCATCCAAAAAATTGTTTGGGTTGAACTTGTTTGGTTCAGCATAATATTCAGGATCATAGTGAACGGAGGTCAGGAGTGGGGCGACATATGTGCCCTAAAGGAAGCATAAAATGTTTTCACAAATGCAGCATTGAAAATAACCCGAAACGTTCATTAGTTGAGATTTTCCAAGATGTCACAAAATGTCCCTGTGACACATCAAACACATCAGTTTATAGATATTCCCTGCACAAATCAATTCTTGAAGTTGTTGTCCGTTTACTGGACCCCCTGTGTGAAAATAACCAGAGATGTACTTATCCCTTCACATTCACCGGGGTCCTGCCCTGTATCTTGCAGCAGTCCCGAAGATTCCTGTGACAGATGATGTCACAGAAAATCAGCTGATCACTGCAGCCAATGAGAGGCTGAAACGTAACTGCTTGTTCTCTTGGCATCAGCGCTCACATGTTAAGCAGCATGATGCTAGGAGTTCAAGAATATGACACTGCAGTCTTTCATTGGATGCAGCGGTCACGTGATTTCCTGTGACATCATCTGTCACAACAAACACCAGAGACACAGCAAGCTGCAATGCTGGATCCCAGCATCTGTGGAGGAATAAATTTATCTCTATTTATTATTTTACCCCAGGGAATTGTACTGAAAAGGGGTTGTCCAGGAATCGGACTACCCCTTTAATTCTCAGCATCTTGGAGGCATGGATGGTTACAGCAAAATGGAAATTTATTGTACAATATATTACATTTTTAAGGAAGGCCACTATTATTAAACAGCAATGGAAAATTGACTGGGCCCTATGGCCTAAAAGGGTGACAGAGGGCTGCACAGACATCATCTGCGGCCACCCTGTGTTCATGGAAACCATTGAGAGCACGCTCTTACTCAGGCACCTCTTCATTTTGGGCCGTGCTTGCCACTGAGCCATCCTGTTGGTCATTGGGTCTCTGGGCTTTCCCTGCTGTAGTAGCCACCAGTGCAGGGCCTTGAGTGCCCTTTACGTGTCCCATCCTGCCCTCCAGTGAAGAAAATGGCACATCATTAAGAGGGTGAAGCTTCAGAGTGACACACACCCACAGCAAAGGAGAACATGGCTATTTTTAGAGTGGTACTCCGAGTGTTTCCTCGACTCTTACACCTTTAGGGTGACTACCCACTAGAGTTTTTTTTCCCTGTGAAATTCGCAGCATTTTTTTCTCTGCAGGGGTTTATGGGACTTGTAATATTAAAATTGTGATCGCGCAAAATTGCAATTTACCGCGATTTTGCGGTAAATTGCAATTTTGCGCGATCACAATTTTAATATTACAAGTCCCATAAACCCCTGCAGAAAAAAAATGCTGCAAATTTCGAAGGGGAAAAAAAACTATAGTGGGTAGTCACCATTAGGCTTCTTTCACATGAGCGCATATCGGTCGGTGTTTTCACAGCTGGCCGATATGCGCTGTGATCTGATGCAATAGATTCCAATGCATCAGATCACATGGGCGTATTGGTGAGGCGTAAAAACGCCCAGCCAAGCCAATATAGCGCCAGGCATTTTTACGTTGGAGCCAAAACATAGTTCTGGAACTATGTTTTGGCTGGAATACGTCCAGCCGCTGCATGGGATCCTATGGAAGCCCATGGCAGTGGCCGTAGGTGGGAGGGAGTTTAGCAGCGTGGCTGCTAAACTCCCTCCCTCTGTTCTCCCCCTCACCCGTCCAGGCTTACCTCTTCCTCCCCTTTCATTCTGTGCAATGGGAGGGGTATGGGACGGGGGTGGGCTAAGCACCAGTCCGCCCCGCCTTCTCCCATTGGAGCTAAGTGTCCGCCCTCTCCCCACCCCTTGTCCATAGTCATCAATAGGAGGAAGCAGGGTAAACTGGCACTTGGCTCCGCCCCCACCCTGCCCCCTGCCATTGCACGGAACAAAAGTGGAGGAAGACCAGTAAGCCTGCAATGATGAGGGAGGGGAAATGGGAGATGCCCTGGTGAGGTCGGCGCATTTGCGGCCATATGAATGAGTTTGAGTTGTGCGCCGGTTCATCCAATCTTTCACTTACAACGTAGTGTATATCGGCCGGGTGTGAAAGCGGCTGGCCGATATGCGCTCGTGTGAAAGAAGCCTTAGTGTAAAAAATAGAAGGCTTCTCAGGATCCAGACTACAAACATTCAAAATACTTTTTAACCTCTTAGTGACCAAGCCTGTTTGCGCCTTAATGACCAGGCCAAATTTTGCAAATCTGACGTGTGTGTCACTTTAACATGGAAAAACACCAGAAAGGTTTTGCATATCCAAGCGATTCTGACACTGTTTTTTCGCCACATGTACTTCATTTAGGCGGAGAAATTAGACCAATAGAATTTGTGTTTATTTATTAAAAGCGCCAAAATTGGGAAAATTTTGAAAAAATCATACTTTTTTTCACATTTCCAACTGCAATATCTTAAATATGTGCAAACATAATATAGAAATTTTGCTAAGATTTATATTTCCACACGTTTACTTTATTTTGGGTGCACATTTGAAAAACTTTTTTTTTTTTTAACCATTTAGGAGACGTACAAATTTAACATTACTTTTTAGCATTTTGAGGAACACTTTGTTTTCCTACACCAAGCCAAGATTGGAAAGGCTCATGAGTGTCAGAATAATAGATACCCCCACAAATGAATGTATTTACTGAGGGGTGTCATGAGTATTTTGACCCCATAGTTTTTTTTTCAGGAATTAATTCAATTTAGAGGAGAAAAAGTAAAATTTCATATTTTTGCAAATCTATCATTTTAAAGACATATTTTTTCCTATAGTTTACATGAAAATGAGGATTTACACCCCAAAATGGATACCCCTGTTTCTCCCGTGTTCAGAAATATACCCATTGTGGCCCTAATGTTATATCTGAGTCCACAACGGGGCCCAAAATGAAAGGAGTAGTCAGTGTCTTTCAAAACAGAAATTTTGCTTGAAGTCCTTTTAGACCTAATAGCACACATGTAGAGTTCTTGAGCGCCCAAAACCAAAGAAAACCCCCACAAATGACCCCATTTTGAAAACTAGACCCCTTAAGGAATTTATCTAGGGGTGTACTGCATATTTTGACCCCACAGTTTATGAATGAATTCAAGCCAATCACAAGGAAAAAATTGTGATTTTTGTTTTTTTGGCAATTCTGTCATTTTAAAAACAGTTTTTTTTGTACAGCACACATATGGATAAAGACTTGCACCCAAAAATGGATACCCCTGTTTGTCCCGTGTTCAGAGACATACCCATTGTGGCCCTAATCTTATATCTGGATGCACAACAGGGCCCAAAATAAAAGGAGTAGTCAGTGGCTTTCAGAACATAGATTTTGCTTGAAGTCCTTTTAGGCCCCATTGCCCACTTGTAGAGTTCTTAAGCACCCAAAACCCACAAATGACCCCATTTTGAAAACTAGACTCCTTATCGAATTTATCTAAAGGTGTAATGTGTATTTTGACCCCACAGTTTTTGAATAAATTCAAGCAAAGCAAAAGGAATAAATTAGGATTTTTGTTTTTTTGGCAATTCTGTCATTTTAAAAACAGCTTTTTTTTGTACAGCACACATATGAAGGAAGACTTGCACCCCAAAATGGATACCCCTATTTGTGCTGTTTTCAGAAATATACCCATTGTGGCCCTAATCGTATGTCCGCATGCACAACGGGGCCCAAAATGAAAGGAGTAGTCGGTGGCTTTCAGAACATAGATTTTGCTTGAAGTCCTTTTAGGCCTCATTGCCCACTTGTAGAGTTCTTGAGTGCCCAAAACCATAGAGAACCCCCACAAATTACCCTATTTTAAAAACTAGACCCCTTAACGAATTTATCTAGGGGTATACTGTGTATTTTAACCCTACAATTTTTGAATAGATCTAAGCGAAGCAGTAAGAAAAAATTACGATTTTCATTTTTTGGGCTATTGCGTCCATTTTAAAACAGTTTTTTTTTGTACAGCACACATATAAATGAAGACTTTCACCCCAAAATGGATACCCCTGTTTTTCCCGTGTTCAGAAACATACCCATTGTGGCCCTAATCGACTTACAGGACACATGGCTAGGCCTACAATGAAAGGAATACCCGTTGGATTTCAGGGTACAACTGAATAAATTCCAGGCCCAATTGCCCACTTATAGAGCCATTGAATGGCCAAAACTATAAACAACCCCCTCAAATGACCCCATTTTGAAAACTAGACCCCTTAACAAATTCATCTAGGGGTGTACTGCGTATTTTCACCCCACAGTATTTGAATGAATCTAAGCAAAGCAGAAGGAAAAAGTTACGATTTTCAATTTTTTGGGCAATTTTTTAAATTTAAAAACAGTTTTTTTGTACAGTGTACATAGGAATGAAGACGTTCACCCCAAAATGGATACCCCAGTTTGTCCCGAGTTCAGAAACATACCCATTGTGGCCCAAATTTACTTACAGGACCCATGCAAGGCCTATAAAGGAGGGAACAACCGTTGGATTTCAGGGCACAACTGAATAAATCCCAGGCCCCATTGCTTATTTGTACGGAATAAAAATTGACTCCCTAAAAATTGCCCCCCCCCCCGCCCTACACACACTCCGCGCCCTTTTTGGCGTTCGCAAATCTTAGATAAAAGTAATAATGTGAACTCTGTGGTATTTCCGAAGACAGGGGTAATTACGGAGGCTGGTTGGAATGGGCCCATGGGGCAATAAAACCGGTATCCCCCCTCCTCTCATGCTTTTTGGGGGTCATTTCTTGACCTCAGTGGCGGGTATGGGGTGTGAAAAGTGGCGTTCCGTGAGTCTCCGTAAGCTTGATGAGGTGCGGCGGTCTCGCACAGAAGGCGCTCAACAAGCTGCTCCTGGAACTGCATGAAGGCGAACGTTCCCGGGGCTTCTTGTAAAATACGTATTACAGGTAGCGGTCTGAATAACGCCGGGCTCACGCAGCCGTAGGTGGAATCCGCTTGTGGTGGCCTGCAGCAGATCCCATCTGTGAGCCCGGCTGTGACCCTGCGTACGGCCGCGTAATGTACTGCGCATAACTGCGTACTTACACGGGCGGTCATGCGCAGTACACCTTTTTTTTGTTTGTATTTCCCGCACCGTCGCTAAGCGATGACGTGGGTACCCGCAGCCCGTATACAACGTAGTTGCGTATGGGCAGCGAGTATATCCACGACCACGGAGCACAATGGGCTTTATGCTGCGGATAGCCACGGTAAAATAGAACCTGCTGCGTTCTCTTTTCTGCGAGTGGATTACACAATTCCAACCCGCTAATGTGAGCGGAATTGTGTAATATAATGCGATTGATCTGCGTATTACTGCGGATCAGACGCATGCGGAATCCGTAATTCCTATCCAGTCATGTGAGACCGACCTAAGGTAGATCGCTACCTTTTTATCACGTGACCAGGGACCGCTCAACGAGGCCACCCGTCACTGCTCCAGGCTCTCGGCGACCGTTGGTCGCCTGGGAGCAAGGAGATTTTAAATTTCCTGGGCTCCCCGACTTCTGCGCATGTGTCCGGTATTTTGCAGGCGGTCACATATGCAGAATCCGGGTAAGTTCACGGATGAGGATCGCGTCGGTGTGCAAATACGGAGGCCTCCGGTAAAAAGTTTCATCTCCTCTCACGGATTGCATCGGTGAGGGGAGATGAAACTTCAATTTAAAAAAAAAACTTTTTTACGTGATCGCCATTATCCATTGTATAACGGCGAACCCATGATCAGGAACCGCTCACTGCGGCCCCCCGTGAAATCTCCAGGCTCTTGGCTACGTTTTGTAGCCAGGAGCAGGGAGAATTTCAATTATCCTGACAATCCACAGCTTTTGCGCATGCGTCCGCCATTTTGGCGACGGGCGTGTGCGCAGAAGCTGGGGTAAGGTCTGCGGATAAATCTGGGGGCCTTATGTACGTACTTTCATCCTCCCTTACGGATATGATTCGTGAGGGAAGATGAAACGTACGCTTTTTAAACTTTTTTAAAACTTTTTTTAACTTTTTTTTTTTAAACTTTTTTACACTTTTTTTTAAACTTTACATGATCACTGTCATCCATTGGATGATAGTGATCATGTCCCCAGTGACATCCCTCTGCTCTTGGCTACACATGGCAGCCAGGAGCAAAGGGATTTTGAATTTCCCGGGGCTCGAGCCCCTCTGTGCACGCGCCCAATGTCAATCCTCGGGCGCGCATGCGCAGACGGGCACTTTCAGGTCCCGGGACATCGCAGAGGACCCGAAGTGAGTATTTTCACCTCCCCTCATGGATCCGATCCATGAGGGGAGGTGAAACTAGCACTTTTTTTTTACTTTTTAAGGCTACCTGCGGGCACCGACAGCATTGAGCTGTCACGTCCACAGCCCGGGGGCTTTATTCTCTGCAGGACACATGTTTTTACGTCCTCAGAGAATAAAGCCCACTTCGGGAGGACGTAAAAACACTATGGGCTGGTCGTTAAGGGGTTAATATACTTTTATAAGTTGAGACTCTATGGGGCTTATTTACTTAGTCTGGCATTTCACATGCCAGTTAAGTAAACCAGGTGCCTGGCTATGAGCAACAATTATTTTAAGACACAAGCCTCTTAAGACATTTGCCAAATCTGGTGGCACGTCTATGCACTAGATGATAACTTATGCCAACTACCACCTGCCATAGGTTTTTACTATGATCTATACCAGTTTCTGATGTACAGTACAGTAAATGTGATAGGCCATGTGCAGTCATGCCCTGTCCACTTTTTGAAATAAATTACCAATGAGTTGTAGTTTTGGCATGTGCTCTAAAATTGGGACTTTTGGATGCTAGAATTGTGGCATCCAGGTCATAAAAAATAAGCTCCTATAAGTTTCTCCAATTTCCGTTAGAGTTTAGAAGGGTATTATGGTTTTAACTAAAAAATTGTATTTATTGTGTATTGGATTGAATGACGTTATCCAATTTTCCAATATACTTTCAATAAATTATCAACACAGTTTTCAAGATGTTTGCAGTCAGTCAGTGGGAAACTGTATTACCTTTTAATTGTAGAATAATGAAATATGTCTATTGTTAATGAGGGAATCTGAAAGTCCTATTCTCCATTGATTCTGCAAATGCAGAGATGTGCATACGATCTTCAACCCATGACATTATTAAAGTAATCATTGTTTATTGATGAACGGTCACAAACCTTTGGAATGAAGAATCCTTTGAAAATGGTATCTTTTGATGTGACGTGAGGAAGACTAATTGGGATAACATCACAGAATCTCATGATTTCATAGATAGTGGCCTCCGTGTAGGGCATCTTATTTCTGTCCACTGTTGCTGGGCTTCTATCTCGTCCTATAACACGGTCAATTTCCTCTTGCATTCTCTCTGGAGCGGGGTTAAGAAAAATGTTATCACAACTTCAGCTTTGCAGTTAGGTGAACTCTGATTTGTCAGCATCGTCCTCACCTAGCTGCGTAGCTGAAAAGGGATTTTGTATGAAAATGTACAGAATAGGATGACAAAACCTATTGAAAAAATACTTCTAGTCACTGAAAATGTGCAGCTACTCTTTAATGTAAGTGATGGAAATCCTGATTATGACTCTGCTGAGAGTTACTTTTTGTTACTGTCTTTCTCCTCTTGATAAAGCAAGGTGGTCCTGATTATCATTTAACCCCTTCTCATTCTGTTCCACACTATTAAATTGCAGTAATAAGGTCATTCCTACAAACTGACATAATACTATGGTGCTGAGATAGTGTGACCAAGGAGCTGTGCCTGCAACATTATATTTGGTTGCCAGCTTAATATACAGCGGCAAAATTAGATCCTAACTAACTGCTGTGGTCTTTGCTAACTATGGCATGAAAAATGTTAAGAAAGGGAGGGAGCCCACAATGTAGTTGCATGGTAACCAGAGCCTAATAGTACCTTCCAGATCTGCTAGTGTAGTGGCCCAGAACATCTAGTCCTGGCTTCCAGGAGCGGTACCATACAGATAACAAGGACTGTAGGACCGGCATCATCCTGAGTTCCTTCCTGACCTCCTTTCTTCTGTCTTACCTGCACCAGTGTGTTCTTGAATTGCAGTGTGTTAAAGATTTCAAGTTAAGGTTTGCCAGGCCCTGACCGTTCCCAGGGACTAATATACTTAAGGACGAAAACATGTGTGAATTATCTTTATTATTTCCTACGGTCACTCCAGTGAATAAAGGAACAGTGGCGTTACGTGACAACTAGAGATGAGCGAACGCGTTCGTCCGAGCTTGATATTCGTGCGAATATTAGGGTGTTCGGGATGTTCGTTATTCGTAACGAACACCATGCGGTGTTCTGGTTACTTTCACTTCCTTCCCTGAGACGTTAGCGCGCTTTTCTGGCCAATTGAAAGACAGGGAAGGCATTACAACTTCCCCCTGCAACGTTTAAGCCCTATACCACCCCCCTGCTGTGAGTGGCTGGCGAGATCAGGTGTTCGCCTAATATAAAAGTCGGCCCCTCCCGCGGCTCGCCTCAGATGCGGTGTGAGTTAGATGAGGGACAGTGCTGTTTATACCGGAGCTGCTGTAGGGAAAGAATTGGTAGTTAGTGTAGGCTTCAAGACCCCCCAAAGGTCCTTATTAGGGCCACTGATAGCTGTGTGTTGGCTGCTGTTAGCAGTGGGATTTTTTTTTTTTCTCAAAATCGCCTCTGCAGACCGTTGCACCTGGCATTAGGGACAGAAGTGCTGCATAGGCAGGGAGAGTGTTAGGAGTGAGTGTAGCCTTCAAGAACCTCAACGGTCCTTTCTAGGGCCATATTTATCCGTGTGCAGTACTGTCCAGGCTGCTGTTAGCTGTGCTGCATTTTTTTTGGGCTTCTCAAAATCGCCTCTGCAGAGCATTCCACCCTCCATTGATACTGCAGGGAAAGAATTGTATAGGCAGGGCCACAACACAGTTATTATTCATAGAATATACGCAGTGCTGCCTGTTGGTGGGAAAAAACTGAAAACAAATCTATTTGTTCAGCCTCTGTCCGTCCTTACGGGCTGTGGACACGTGTGAGCTGCGTGAAAAACATTGCTAAATAATACGCACCCAGCTACGCTTTACTGCTGGGTTCGCCATTTGCTTTCCTTAATTGGGAAAAAAATACCTGCTCTGCCAGAGTTATAATAACTCTGCTACCCTCACGT
The DNA here is from genome assembly GCF_035609145.1 of Eleutherodactylus coqui. Taxonomy (NCBI): domain Eukaryota; kingdom Metazoa; phylum Chordata; class Amphibia; order Anura; family Eleutherodactylidae; genus Eleutherodactylus; species Eleutherodactylus coqui. The sequence goes on from NC_089846.1 coordinate 68,569,481, forward strand.
TCTGTGACACATAAGCAGGGACACAGCACAGTTATTAAACTTCTCATGTTCATTGAATATACGCAGTGCTGCCTGTTGGTGGGAAAAAACTGAAAACAAATCTATTTGTTCAGCCTCTGTCCGTCCTTACGGGCTGTGGACACGTGTGAGCTGCGTGAAAAACATTGCTAAATAATACGCACCCAGCTACGCTTTACTGCTGGGTTCGCCATTTGCTTTCCTTAATTGGGAAAAAAAATACCTGCTCTGCCAGAGTTATAATAACTCTGCTACCCTCACGTTCTGTGACACATAAGCAGGGACACAGCACAGTTATTAAACTTCTCAGGTTCATTGAATATACGCAGTGCTGCCTGTTGGTGGGAAAAAACTGAAAACAAATCTATTTGTCCAGCCTCTGTCCGTCCTTACGCCTGTGGAGACGTGTGAGCTGCGTGAAAAACATTGCTAAATCATACGCACCCAGCTACGCTTTACTGCTGGGTTCGCCATTTGCTTTCCTTAATTGGGAAAAAAAATACCTGCTCTGCCAGAGTTATAATAACTCTGCTACCCTCACGTTCTGTGACACATAAGCAGGGACACAGCACAGTTATTAAACTTCTCAGGTTCATTGAATATACGCAGTGCTGCCTGTTGGTGGGAAAAAACTGAAAACAAATCTATTTGTCCAGCCTCTGTCCGTCCTTACGCCTGTGGAGACGTGTGAGCTGCGTGAAAAACATTGCTAAATCATACGCACCCAGCTACGCTTTACTGCTGGGTTCGCCATTTGCTTTCCTTAATTGGGAAAAAAAATACCTGCTCTGCCAGAGTTATAATAACTCTGCTACCCTCACGTTCTGTGACACATAAGCAGGGACACAGCACAGTTATTAAACTTAGATAATTCATTCACTAGAGGCAGTGGGGCCTTTCGTTTTCCAAAAAGGGCAAAAATTATATTTGGCCTGCAGTCTTGCGCCAATTTATTTCCTGCCTGTGAAATCAAATCACTGGTAATACAGCATGCTGAGGGGTAGGGGTAGGCCTAGAGGACGTGGACGCGGCCGAGGACGCGGAGGGCCAAGTCAGGGTGTGGGCACAGCCCGAGCTCCTGATCCCGGTGTGTCGCAGCCGACTGCTGCGCGATTAGGAGAGAGGCACGTTTCTGGCGTCCCCACATTCATCGCCCAATTAATGGGTCCACGCGGGAGACGGTTATTAGAAAATGAGCAGTGTGAGCAGGTCCTGTCCTGGATGGCAGAAAGTGCTTCGAGCAACCTATCGTCTACCCGCAGTTCTGCGCCGTCCACTGCTGCCAATCCGAATCCTCTGTCTGCTGCTCCTCCTTCCACCCAGCCTCCTCACTCCACTACAATAACACCTGCTCAGGAGCGGGAACACTCCCAGGAACTGTTCTCGGGCCCCTGCTTAGATTGGGCAGCAGCGGTTCCTCTCCCACCAGAGGAGTTTATAGTCACTGATGCCCAACCATTCGAAAGTTCCCGGGGTCCGGGGGAAGAGGCTGGGGACTTCCGCCAACTGTCTCAACAACTTTCTGTGGGTGAGGAGGACGATGACGATCAGACACAGTTGTCTTGCAGTGAGGTAGTAGTAAGGGCAGTAAGTCCCAGGGAGCAGCGCACAGAGGATTCGGAGGAAGAGCAGCAGGACGATGAGGTGACTGACCCCACCTGGTGTGCAACGCTTACTCAGGAGGACAGGTCTTCAGAGGGGGAGTCAAGGGCATCAGCAGGGCAGGTTGCAAGAGGCAGTGCGGTGTCCAGGGCCAGGGGTAGAGGCAGGGCCAGACCGAATAATCCACCAAGTGTTTCCCAAAGCGCCCCCTCGCGCCATGCCACCCTGCGGAGGCCGAGGTGCTCTAAGGTCTGGCAGTTTTTCACAGAGACGCCTGACGACCAACGAACAGTGGTGTGCAACCTTTGTCGCGCAAAGCTCAGCCGGGGAGCCAACACCAACAGCCTCACCACCACCACCATGCGCAGACATATGATGGCCAAGCACCCCGCAAGGTGGGACAAAGGCCGTTCACCGCCTCCGGTTTGCACCCCTGCCTCTCCCCCTGTGCCCCAACCTGCCACTGAGATGCAACCCCCCTCTCAGGACACAGGCACTACCGCCTCATGGCCTGCACCCACACCCTCATCTCCACTGTCCTCGGCCCCATCCAGCAGTGTAGTTCAGCGCACCGTTCAGCCGTCGCTTGCGCAAGTGTTCGAGCGCAAGCGCAAGTACGCCGCCACGCACCCGCACGCTCAAACGTTAACCGTCCGCATCGCAAAATTCATCAGCCTTGAGATGCTGCCGTATAGGGTTGTGGAAACGGAGTCCTTCAAAAGTATCATGAAGGCGGCGGCCCCGCGCTACTCAGTTCCCAGTCGCCACTACTTTTCCCGATGTGCCGTCCCAGCCCTGCACGACCACGTCTCCCGCAACATTGTGCGCGCCCTCACCAACGCGGTTACTGCCACGGTCCACTTAACTACGGACACGTGGACAAGCACAGGCGGGCAGGGCCACTACATCTCCCTGACGGCACATTGGGTGAATTTAGTGGAGGCTGGGACAGAGTCAGAGCCTGGGACCGCTCACGTCCTACCCACCCCCAGAATTGCGGGCCCCAGCTCGGTGCTGGTATCTGCGGAGGTGTATGCTTCCTCCACTAAAGCACCCTCCTCCTCCTCCTCCTCCTCTGTCTCACAATCAAGATGTGTTAGCAGCAGCATGTCGCCAGCAGTCGGTGTCGCGCGGTGTGGCAGCACAGCGGTGGGCAAGCGTCAGCAGGCCGTGCTGAAACTACTCAGCTTAGGCGATAAGAGGCACACGGCCCACGAACTGCTGCAGGGTCTGACACAGCAGACCGACCGCTGGCTTGCGCCGCTGAGCCTCCAACCGGGCATGGTCGTGTGTGACAACGGCCGTAACCTGGTGGCGGCTCTGCAGCTCGGCAGCCTCACGCACGTGCCATGCCTGGCCCACGTCTTTAATTTGGTGGTTCAGCGGTTTCTGAAAAGCTACCCACGCTTGTCAGACCTGCTCGTAAAGGCGCGCCGGCTCTGCGCACATTTCCGCAAGTCCCACACGGACGCTGCCACCCTGCGCACCCTGCAACATCACTTTAAGCTGCCAGTGCACCGACTGCTGTGCGACGTGCCCACACGGTGGAACTCTACGCTCCACATGTTGGCCAGGCTCTATGAACAGCGTAGAGCTATAGTCGAATACCAACTCCAACATGGGCGGCGCAGTGGGAGTCAGCCTCCTCAATTCCTTTCAGAAGAGTGGGCCTGGTTGGCAGACATCTGCCATGTCCTTGGTAATTTTGAGGAGTCTACCCAGGTGGTGAGCGGCGATGCTACAATCATTAGCGTCACCATTCCTCTGCTATGCATCTTGAGAAATTCCCTGCAAACCATAAAGGCAGCTGCTTTGCGCTCGGAAACGGGGGCGGGGGAAGACAGTATGCCGCTGGATAGTCAGGGCACCCTCCTGTCTATTTATCAGCGCGTACAGGAGGAGGAGGAGGAGGAGCATGAGGAGGATGAGGAGGAGGGGGAAGAGACAGCTTGGGCCGCTGCTGACGGTACACCGGCTGATTGCCTGTCATCCTTTCAGCGTGTATGGCCTGAGGAGGAGGAGGAGGAGGAGGAGGAGGAGGATCCTGAAAGTGATCTTCCTAGTGAAGACAGCCATGTGTTGCGTACAGGTACCCTGGCACACATGGCTGACTTCATGTTAGGATGCCTTTCTCGTGACCCTCGCGTTGCACGCATTCTGGCCACTACGGATTACTGGGTGTACACACTGCTCGATCCACGGTATAAGGAGAACCTGCCCACTCTGATTCCCGAAGAGGAAAGGGGTTCGAGAGTGTTGCTATACCACAGGACCCTTGCGGACAAGCTGATGGTAAAATTCCCAGCCGACAGCGCTAGTGGCAGAAGGCGCAGTTCCGAGGGCCATGTTGCAGGGGATGTGCGTAGATCGAGCAGCATGTACATCCCAGGCAGTGCAACAGTCTTTAAGGGCCTGGCCAGCTTTATGGCTCCCCACCAAGACTGTGTCACCGCTCCCCAGTCACGGCTGAGTCGGCGGGAGCACTGCAAAAGGATGGTGAGGGAGTACGTAGCGGATCGCACGACCATCCTTGGTGACGCCTCTGCCCCCTACAACTACTGGGTGTCGAAGCTGGACACGTGGCCTGAACTAGCCCTGTATGCCCTTGAGGTGCTTGCTTGTCCTGCGGCTAGCGTGTTGTCGGAGAGGGTGTTTAGTGCGGCTGGGGGAATCATCACAGATAAGCGTAGCCGCTTGTCAACCGACAGTGCCGACAGGCTAACACTCATCAAGATGAACAAAGGCTGGATTTCCCCAGACTTCTGTTCTCCACCAGCGGACAGCAGCGATACGTAAGCAATACGTAGGCTGCACCCGCGGATGGAAGCTACGTTCTCTCTCACCATCCAAAACGGGGACATTTCTGCTTCATCAATCTGTGTCTAATATTCCTCCTCCTCCTCCTCCTGCTCCTCCTCCTGAAACCTCACGTAATCACGCTGAACGGGCAATTTTTCTTAGGGCCACAAGGCTCACTCAAATAATTTTTCTGAACAATTTTTATAAGTTTCAATGCGCTTAAAAGCATTGGAACTTTAACTTGAACCAATTTTTCGTTACACTGGGCTGCCTCCAGGCCTAGTTACCACTTAAGCCACATTAACCAAAGCGATTAATGGGTTTCACCTGCCCTCTTGGCTGGCCATGGCCAATTTTTGGGATGTACATTAGTACTGTTGATACAGCAATTTTTGTGGGCCCTCGCCTACAGTGTAATCAAATTAATTTTTAGCCCACCTGCATTACAGCTGACGTTACCTCAGCTGTGTTGGGCAATGCAATGGGATATTTTTGTGTACCGCCGGTGGGTTCCAGGGAGCCACCCATGCTGTAGGTGCACACTGAGTTTTTAATACATCTGTACACTTCTAAAGAACCCGTCTGACTGGGGCATGCAGTGTGGGCCGAAGCCCACCTGTATTACGCACGACATTACTACCTCAGCTGTGTTGGGCAATGCAATGGGATATTTCTATGTACCGCCGGTGGCTTCCTGGCACCCACCCAGGCAGTGGGTCCACAGGGAGTTAAACCTACATGTGTCCACTTGTAAAGAACCCCAGTCTGACTGGGGCATGCAGTGTGGGCCGAAGCCCACCTGCATTACGCACGACATTACTACCTCAGCTGTGTTGGGCAATGCAATGGGATATTTTTGTGTACCGCCGGTGGGTTCCAGGGAGCCACCCATGCTGTAGGTGCACACTGAGTTTTTAATACATCTGTACACTTCTAAAGAACCCGTCTGACTGGGGCATGCAGTGTGGGCCGAAGCCCACCTGTATTACGCACGACATTACTACCTCAGCTGTGTTGGGCAATGCAATGGGATATTTCTATGTACCGCCGGTGGCTTCCTGGCACCCACCCAGGCAGTGGGTCCACAGGGAGTTAAACCTACATGTGTCCACTTGTAAAGAACCCCAGTCTGACTGGGGCATGCAGTGTGGGCCGAAGCCCACCTGCATTACGCACGACATTACTACCTCAGCTGTGTTGGGCAATGCAATGGGATATTTTTGTGTACCGCCGGTGGGTTCCAGGGAGCCACCCATGCTGTAGGTGCACACTGAGTTTTTAATACATCTGTACACTTCTAAAGAACCCGTCTGACTGGGGCATGCAGTGTGGGCCGAAGCCCACCTGTATTACGCACGACATTACTACCTCAGCTGTGTTGGGCAATGCAATGGGATATTTCTATGTACCGCCGGTGGCTTCCTGGCACCCACCCAGGCAGTGGGTCCACAGGGAGTTAAACCTACATGTGTCCACTTGTAAAGAACCCCAGTCTGACTGGGGCATGCAGTGTGGGCCGAAACCCACCTGCATTAACCCTTTCCAGTCCACTGTGTGACCTGTGAAGACATTAGGGTTTAAGGCTGTACAGCTCCGTTGTTGGTAGACGTCCGTCGGGGTTCTCTTACTGTATATTGCCAGCCTCTCTGCTGTCGGAGCCTATCCTACGTGTCAGCTCATGCAGTACTGGCTTTAGCCAGCATATAGCGCCGTTGTATAACAGCAGAAAAAGAGTAAGCCCCCTAGGAAAACCATATACAAATTGGATTGGGCTGTGGGGGGGAGGGGGGGCGGTTGGGCAGCATGTAACCCAGGAGAAGTGTCAGTGGAGTGTCATGCAGGCAGTGATTGTGCTTTGTTGGAGGTAGTGTGGTGCTTAGCAAAGGTATGCCATGCTAATGAGGGCTTTTCAGAAGTAAAAGTTGTTGGGAGGGGGGGGGCCCACTCTTGCCGGTATTGTGGCTTAATAGTGGGACCTGGGAACTTGAGATGCAGCCCAACATGTAGCCCCTCGCCTGCCCTATCCGTCACTGTGTCATTCCCATCACTTTCCTGAATTGCCCAGATTTTCACACATGAAAACCTTAGCGAGCATCGGCGAAATACAAAAATGTTCTGGTCGCCCATTGACTTCAATGGGGTTCGTTGTTCGAAACGAACCCTCGAGCATCACGGGAAGTTCGTTACGAATAACGAACACCCGAACATTTTGGTGTTCGCTCATCTCTAGTGACAACCTGTATTCCTGTTATATGTATATTGGCCATCCCTCTCCTAGGGGTGTCCGTAAGAGGCCTAGCGATGCTCTGACCGAGGCTGCATGTGTCTCTCTGGGGAGGAATCTGGTAAGTGTCACCGTGACAAGCGACAGCTTTATCCTCCCAGCTCCTCTGCGTATGCCGCGTGTCCAGAATTACCCTTCGGGACACTGCACTATGATCGTCAAAAGTAAAATTAAAGTAAAATAACATATTGCAATACAAAAGTATTACAGTGAATTACTGGTAGATCAGTTACCAGAAGATCACATGTTCAAGTGCCCTAGTGAACATGTGATAATAAAAAGTAGAAGAAAAAAATCTCAAGTAGGAAAAATACACCAAAATAGAGATGAGCGAGCATACTCGTCCGAGCTTGATACTCGGTCAAGTATTAGGGTATTCGAGAAGCTCATTACTCATGACGAGCACCACGCGGTACTCGAGTCAATAACATTTACTTCCCTGAAATGTTAGCGCCATTTTCTGGCCAATAGACATGCAGGGAAGGCATTACAACTTCCTCCAGTGAGGTTTCAGCCCTATCCCACCCCCCTGCAGTGAGTGGCTGGCAATATCAGGTGACCACCTAGTATTTAAATCTTTCCCGCCCGCTGCTCGCCTCAGACACACACTGGCAGAGATTAGGGACAGTGCTGCTATAGGGAGAGTGTTAGCGTCTGCAAGAACCCCAATGGTCCTTCTTAGGGCCACAGCTCACCTAGTGCACTACTGTTGTGGATGCTGAGAGCAGTTTTGCACAATTATTTTTTTTTTTGTTATATCGGACGTGCAGGCGTTCTCAGGCTGCAGTCTGTACTACGTAGTATAGGGGCAGTATTGGTCAGGCAGGGACAGCGGGTAGTGTAGAAGAACCCCAACGGTGCTTCTTAGGGCCACATCTTAACGTGTGGATTAAAGTTGTTGCTGCTAGGAGTAGCTTTGCACCAAATTTTTTCTTTCATCTTGGGCTCTGCAGACTATTGCACTCTCAGTCTGCAGCCAATTCTACAGAGTATATGGGCAGAATTGGTGAGGCAGGGACAGTGCTACTGTAGAATCCTGTCAACAAGTACCCCAAAAAAGCACCTGTTTAGGGCTATCTGTGACCGTCTGCATTTAACTCTGTGGCTGCTGGTAGTTATAGTACCTCATTATTGCACAGCTAGGCGTGCTTTCAGTCTTCCAAATAATTTCTTTCCTGGCTGCAGTTTGCGCTGTCTCACTACAACTGCAGGCCAATAAGAATTCAAAAATTTTTTACACCGCTGTGTGTCTGCTGTAAACTGCAAGCACGGTGACAGACCCCCATACAGCGAAACTCACATTGGCACAATCTAGCCTGCATTGCATTGCACAAAAATTACCCCCCCCCCCCCCCCAAAAAAAAAAAAAAAGGAGAATCCTTACGGCTAGCTGTGACTCTCTGCATTTCACTGCGGGGCTGGTATAAGCTCAGGAGTATCAGTATTGCATATTGCACAGCTAGGCGTGCTTGCAGTCTTTTGAATTATTTTTTCCTGGCTACAGTTTGCGTTACATAAGCGCTGTCTCAGTCCAACTGCACGCCAATAAGAATTTAAACATTTTTTACACCGCTGTGTGTCTGCTGTAAATTGTATGCACAGTGACAGACCCCCATACAGCGAAACTCACATTGGCGCAATATACCCTGCATTGCATTGCATTGCACAAAAATTACCAAAAAAAAAAAAGGAAAATCATTACGGCTAGCTTTGACTCTGCATTTTACTGTGTGGCTGGTGTAAGCTCAGAAGTATCAGTATTACATATTGCCCAGCTAGGCGTGCTTGCAGTCTTCTGAATTATTTTTTTCCTGGCTACAGTTTGCATTACATAAGCGCTGTCTCAGTCCAACTGCACGCCAATAAGAATTTAAACATTTTTTACACCGCTCTGTGTCTGCTCTATTCGTAATCCACCATGCAAAGGGGTAGGGGTAGGGATAGAGGACGTGGACGCGGGCAAGGACGCGGACTTCCAAGTGAGGGTTTGGCTATAGGCTGAGTTCCTGGTCCAGGTGAATCACAGCCGGCTGCTGCGGGAGTAGGAGAGAGGAAAGTTTCTAGGGTCCCCAGCTTCATATCACAATTCTTGGGTCCACGTCGTAGACCTTTATTACAAAATGAGCAGTGTGAGCAGGTCCTATCGTGGATGGCAGAAAGTGCATCCAGCAATGTCCCCAGCAACCTGTCTTCTACGCCGTCCACTGCTGCAACTCTGAATCCTCTCGCTGCTGCTCCTCCTTCCTCCCAGCCTCCTCACTCCATGAAAATGACACATTCGGATGAGCAGGCAGACTCCCAGGAACTGTTTTCGGGCCCCAGCGCTGATTGGGAAAAAATGGTTCCTCTCCCACATGAGGAGTTTGTCGTGACTGATGCCCAACCTTTGGAAAGTTCCCTGGGTCCGAGTGATGAGGCTGGGGACTTCCGGCAACAGTCTCAAGAGATTTCGGTGGGTGAGGAGGTCGATGATTATGATCAGACACAGTTGTCTATCAGTGAGGCAGTAGTAAGGGTAGTAAGTCTGAGGGAGGAGCGCACAGAGGATTCTGAGGAACAGCCGCTGGACGATGAGGTGACTGACCCCACCTGGTTTGATAAGCCAACTGAGGACAGGTCTTCAGAGGGGGAGGCAAGTGTAGCCGCAGGACAGGTTGGAAGAGGCAGTGGGGTGGCCAGGGGTAGAGGCAGGGCCAGAGCGAATAATCTACAAGCTATTTCCCAAAGCACCCCCTCGCGCCAAGCCACCGTGCAGAGGCCAAGGTGCTCAAACGTGTGACAGTTTTTCACTGAGAGCACGGACGACCAACGAACAGTGGTGTGCAACCTTTGTCGCGCCAAGATCAGCCGGGGAGCCAACACTACCAGCCTCACGACCACCAGCATGCGCAGGCATATGATGGCCAAGCACCCCACAAGCTGGGACCAAGGCCGTTCACCACCTCTGGGTTGCACCACTGCCTCTCCACCTGTGCCCCAACCTGCCACTCAGATCCAACCCCCCTCTCAGGACACAGGCACGACCGCCTCCCGGCCTGCACCCACACCCTCACCTCCGCTGTCCTCGGTCCCATCCAGCTATGTCTCTCAGCGCAGCGTCCAGCTGTTGCTAGCAGAAGCGTTGGAGCGAAAGCGCAAATACGCCACCACGCACCCGCACGCTCAAGCTTTAAACGAGCACATAGCCAAATTGATCAGCCTGGAGATTCTCCCGTGCAGGCTTGTAGAAACTGAGGCTCTCCAAAACATGATGGCGGCGGCAGCCCCGCGCTACTCTGTCCGCACTCGCCACTATTTTTCACTGTGTGCCGTCCCAGCCCTGCACGACCACGTCTCCCGCAAGATTCTACGCGCCCTCACCAACTCGGTTACTTGCAAGGTCCACTTAACAACAGACACCTGGACAAGCACAGGCGGGCAGGGCAACTATATCTCCCTGACGGCACATTGGGTGAATTTAGTGGAGGCTGGGACCGAGTCAGAGCCTGGGACCGCTCACGTCCTACCCACTCCCAGAATTGCGGGCCCCAGATCGGTGCTGGTATCTGCGGCGGTGTATGCCACCTCCACTAAACCTTCCTCCTCCTCCAACGCAACCTCTACCTCTCAATCAAGATGTGTCAGCAGCAGCACATCGCCAGCAGTCAGTGTTGCGCGGCACGGCAGCACAGCGGTGGGCAAGCGTCAGCAGGCCGTGCTGAAACTACTCAGCTTAGGAGAGAAGAGGCACACGGCCCCCGAACTGTTGCATGGTCTGACAGAGCAGACCGACCGCTGGCTTTCGCCGCTGAGCCTTCAACCGGGCATGGTCGTGTGTGACAACGGCCGTAACCTGGTGGCGGCTCTGCAGCTCGGCAGCCTCACGCACGTGCCATGCCTGGCCCACGTCTTAAATTTGGTGGTTCAGCGCTTTCTGAAAGTCTACCCACACTTGTCAGACCTCCTCGGCAAGGTGCGCCAGGTCAGCGCACATTTTTGCAAGTCCAACACGGACACTGCCACCCTGCAACATCGGTTTAATCTGCCAGTGCACCGACTGCTTTGCGACGTGCCCACATGCGCTGCACATGTTGGCCAGGCTGAATGAGCAGCATAGAGCTATAGTGGAATACCAACTCCAACATGGGCGGCGTAGTGGGAGTCAGCCTTCTCAATTCTTTACACAGGAGTAGGCCTGGATGGCAGATATCTGCCAGGTCCTTGGAAACTTTGAGGAGTCTACCCAGATGGTGAGCGGCGATGCTGCAATCATTAGCGTCACCATTCCTCTGCTATGCCTGTTGAGAAGTTCCCTGCAAAGCATTAAGGCTGACGCTTTGCGGTCAGAAACGGAGGCGGAGGAAGACAGTATGTCGCTGGATAGTCAGAGCACCCTCGTGTCTATATCTCAGCTCGTTGAGGAGGAGGAGGAGGAGGGGGAGAAGCCTGTAGAGGAGGAGGGGGAAGAGACAGCTGGGCACACTGCAGAGGGTACCCATGCTGCTTGCCTCTCATCTGTTCAGCGTGTATGGCCTGTGGAGGAGGAGCAGGATCCTGAAAGTGATCTTCCTAGTGAGGACAGCTATGTGTTGCGTACAGGTACCCTGGCACACATGGCTGACTTCATGTTAGGATGCCTTTTTCGTGACCCTCGCGTTACACGCATTTTGGCCACTACGGATTACTGGGTGTACACACTGCTCGACCCACGGTATAAGGAGAACCTTTCCACTCTCATTCCCAAAGAGGAAAGGGGTTCGAGAGTGATGCTATACCACGGGGCCCTGGTGGACAAACTGATGGTAAACTTCCCATCCTACAGCGCTAGTGGCAGAAGGCGCAGTTCCAAGGGCCAAGTAGCAGGGAAGGCGCGGAGATCAGGCAGCATGTTCAGCGCAGGCAGGGGAACACTCTCCAAGGACTTTGCCAGCTTTATGGCTCCCCAGCAAGACTGTGTCACCACTCCCCAGTGAAGGCTGAGTCGGAGGGAGCACTGTAAAAGGATGGTGAGGGAGTACGTAGCTGATCATACGACCGTCCTCCGTGACGCCTCAGCTCCGTACAACTACTGGGTGTCAAAGCTGGACACGTGGCACGAACTCGCGCTGTATGCCCTGGAGGTGCTTGCTTGCCCTGTGGCTAGCGTCTTGTCAGAGAGGGTGTTTAGTGCAGCTGGGGGAATCATCACGGATAAGCGTACCCGCCTGTCAACTGACAGTGCCGACAGGCTTACACTCATAAAGATGAACAAAGCCTGGATTTCCCCAGACTTCTCCACCATCGGACAGCAGCGGTACCTAAAGCTTATTTTTGCTGCAACCGCGGATGCAAGCTTTGTTCTCTATCACCGTAAAAAACGGGGACCTTTACCTTTGTCAATCTGTGTATGATTTTCCTCCTCCTCTTGAAACCTCATGTAATCACCACGAACAGGCAGTTTTTCTGTGGCCCAAAAGGCTCATATAACTTTTGTAAACAATATTTATACCTTTCAATTCTCATTAAAGCATTGAAACTTCCACCTGAACCAATTTTTATTTTAACTGGGCTGCCTCCAGGCCTAGTTACAAATTAAGCCACAGTAAGCTAAGCGATTAATGGGTTTCACCTGCCCTCTGGATTGGGCATGGGCAATTTTTCTGGGGGGCATTTGTACTGTCGGTACACCAATTTTTGGGGCCCTCGCCTACAATGTAATCCAAGTAATTTTATGGGCTTCGCCTGCACTCATGGTACAACAATGTGTCTGGGGTTGGCCTACACTTTGTAACCCTGTTCTGCCTACATATACTTCTGCCACAGTAATGCTACAGGGGTCTGACTATACTTCAGCAACAGAAATGTAACTTTGGTCTGCCGATATTTCTGCTCCTAAATTGTTACCTTGGTTTCTGTATACTGCTACTACTGAAATGTTACTAATACTGGGCTATCCCTATACTGCTTCTACGTAAATGTTACTGGGGTCTGTCTATACTGTTGCTACTGAAATGTTACTGGTGTCTGTCCCTACTGCTGCCAAATGAAATGTTACTGTGGCCTGTCCCAACTGCTGCCAATGAAATGCTACTGGGGTCTGTCTATACTTATACTACTAAAAAGTTACAGGGGTCTGTCTATACTGCTGTAAATGAAATGTTACTGGGGTCTGTCTATACAGCTGCAAATGAAATGTTACTGGGGTCAGTCCCTACTGTTACTACTGAACCTTTACTGGGGTCTGTCTATACTTACACTACTGAAATGTTACTGAGGTCTTTCTATACTGCTACTACTGAAATGTTAAAAATACTGTGCTCTGCCTATACTGCTGCAACAGAAATGCTTATCTGCTGCTTTGCCCGTACTGCTTCTACGTAAATGTTACAGGGGTCTATCTATACTGTTGCTACTGAAATGTTACTGGGATCTGTCCCTACTGCTGCCAATGAAATGTTACTGGGGTCTCTCCCTACTGTTAGTACTGAACTGTTACTGGGGTCTGTCTATACTTATACTACTGAAATGTTACAAGGGTCTGTCTATACAGCTGCAAATGAAATGTTACTGGGGTCTGTCTATACTGCTGCAAATGAAATGTTACTGGGGTGTATCCCTACTGTTACTACTGAACTGTTACTGGGGTCTGTCCAAACTTACACTAAAATGTTACTAGGGTCTGTCTATACTGCTACTACTGAAATGTTAAAAATACTGTGCTCTCCCTATACTGCTGCAACGGAAATGCTTATCTGCTGCTTTGCCCATACTGCTTCTACGTAAATGTTACAGGGGTCTGTCTATACTGTTGCTACTGATATGTTACTGGGGTGTGTCCCTGCTGCTGCCAATGAGATGTTACTGGGGTTTCTCCCTACTGTTAGTACTGAACTGTTACTGGGGTCTGTCTATACTTATACTACTGAAATGTTACAGGCGTCTGTCTATACAGCTGCAAATGAAATGTTACTGGGGTCTGTCTATACTGCTGCCAAAGAAATGTTACTGGGGTCTCTCCCTACTGTTACTACTGAACTGTTACTGGGGTCTATCTATACTTATACTACTGAAATGTTACATGGGTCTGTCTATACTGCTGCAAATGAAATGTTACTGGGGTCTCTCCCTACTGTTAGTACTGAACTGTCACTGGGGTTTGTCTATACTTATACTACTGAAATGTTGCTAGGGTCTGTCTATATAGCTGCAAATGAAATGTTACTGGGGTCTCTCCCTACTGTTACTGCTGAACTGTTACTGCGGTCTGTCTATACTTATACTACTGAAAAGTTACAGGGGTCTGTCTATACAGCTGCAAATGAAATGTTACTGGGGTCTGTCTATATTGCTGCCAATGAAATGTTACTGGGGTCTCTCCCTACTGTTACTGCTGACCTGTACTGGGGTCTGTCTATACTTATACTACTGAAATGTTACAGGGGTCTGTCTATACAGCTGCAAATGAAATGTTACTGGGATCTGTCCCTACTGCTGCCAATGAAATGTTACTGGGGTCTGTCCCTACTGCTGCCAATGAAATGTTACAGGGGTATGTCCTACTGTTGCTACTGATATGTTACTGGGGTGTGTCCCTGCTGCTGCCAATGAGATGTTACTGGGGTTTCTCCCTACTGTTAGTACCGAACTGTTACTGGGGTCTGTCTATACTTATACTACTGAAATGTTACAGGCGTCTGTCTATACAGCTGCAAATGAAATGTTACTGGGGTCTGTCTATACTGCTGCCAATGAAATGTTACTTGGGTCTCTCCCTACTGTTACTACTGAACTGTTACTGGGGTATATCTATACTTATACTACTGAAATGTTACAGGGGTCTGTCTATACTGCTGCCAATGAAATGTTACTGGGGTCTCTCCCTACTGTTACTGCTGAACTGTTAATGCGGTCTGTCTATACTTAAACTACTGAAATGTTACAGGGGTCTGTTTATACAGCTGCAAATGAAATGTTACTGGGGTCTGTCTATACTGCTGCCAATGAAATGTTACTGGGGTCTCTCCCTACTGTTACTGCTGACCTAGACTGGGGTCTGTCTATACTTAAACTACTGAAATGTTACAGGGGTCTGTCTATACAGCTGCAAATGAAATGTTACTGGGATCTGTCCCTACTGCTGCCAATGAAATGTTACTGGGGTCTCTCCCTACTGTTAGTACTGATCTATTACTGGGGTCTGTCTATACTTATACTACTGAAATGTTACAGTGGTCTGTCTATACAGCTGCTAATGAAATGTTACTGGGGTCTGTCTATACTGCTGCAAATGAAATGTTACTGGGGTGTATCCCTACTGTTACTACTGAACTGTTACTGGGTTCTGTCTAAACTTACACTACTGAAATGTTACTAGGGTCTGTCTATACTGCTACTACTGAAATGTTACAATACTGTGCTCTCCCTATACTGCTGCAACGGAAATGTTTATCTGCTGCTTTGCCCATATTGCTTCTACGTAAATGTTACTGGGGCCTGTCTATACTGCTACTACTGAAATGATACTAATACTGGGCTCTCCCTATACTGCTTCTACGTAAATGTTACAGGGGTCTGTCTATACTGTTGCTACTGATATGTTACTGGGGTGTGTCCCTGCTGCTGCCAATGAGATGTTACTCGGGTCTCTCCCTACTGTTAGTACTGAACTGTTACTGGGGTCTGTCTATGCTTATACTACTGAAATGTTACAGGCGTCTGTCTATACAGCTGCAAATGAAATGTTACTGGGGTCTGTCTATACTACTGCCAATGAAATGTTACTGGGGTCTCTCCCTACTGTTACTACTGAACTGTTACTGGGGTATATCTATACTTATACTACTGAAATGTTACAGGGGTCTGTCTATACTGCTGCAAATGAAATGTTACTGGGGTCTCTCCCTACTGCTGCCAATGAAATGTTACTGAGGTCTCTCCCTACTGTTAGTACTGAACTGTTACTGGGGTTTGTCTATACTTATACTACTGAAATGTTACTAGGGTCTGTCTATACAGCTGCAAATGAAAAGTTACTGGGGTCTCTCCCTACTGTTACTGCTGAACTGTTACTGCGGTCTGTCTATACTTATACTACTGAAATGTTACAGGGGTCTGTCTATACAGCTGCAAATGAAATGTTACTGGAGTCTGTCTATACTGCTGCCAATGAAATGTTACTGGGGTCTCTCCCTACTGTTACTGCTGACCTGTACTGGGCTCTGTCTATGCTTATACTACTGAAATGTAACAGGGGTCTGTCTATACAGCTGCAAATGAAATGTTACTGGGGTCTGTCCCTACTGCTGCCAATGAAATGTTACTGGGGTCTGTCCTACTGTTGCCACTGAAATGCTACTTGGGTCTGTCCCTACTGATGCTACTGAAATGTTACTGGGGCCTGTCTATACTGCTACTACTGAAATGTTACTAATACTGGGCTCTTCCTATACTGCTGCTACGGAAATGTTACTGGGGCCTGTCTATACTGCTACTACTGAAATGTTATTAATACTGGGATCTCCCTATACTACTGCTATGGAAATGTTACTGGGGCCTGTCTGTACTGCTAGAACGGAAATGGTACTAATACTGGGCTCTCCCTATACTGCAGCTATGGAAATGTTACTGGGGTCTGTCCATACCCTTACCACTGAAATGTTACTAATTCTGAGCTCTGCCTATACTGCTGCTACTGCTATGTTACAGGGTTGTGGAAACGGAGGCTTCCCAAAGACAAGACGGCGGTTTTTCAGCAACGCGGTTACTGGGAAGGTGCATATAACCACGGACACGTAGACAGGACACGTACTACCTCAAAAACATTCCCCTCCTCCTCCTCCAACAATAAAAACATTCTTGGCAAATGCTTTCGCAGTGCTCCGTCTGGCGTCGGTCCAAGAATATCACCTAAAATGACACAATAAGAAAGCACCCCACCACATCCCCCGCCACGGCCCACTTAATCCTGGCCACATTCCGAAAACCAACTAAATAAAACCGTGCTAATAGGTCCACACTCCACAACTTAATCCTGGCCACATTCCAAAAACCAACTAAATAAAACCGCGCTACTATGTCCACACTCCATAACTTCATCCTGGCCACATTCAGAAAACCAACTAAATAAAACTGCGCTACTAGGTCACCAGGCGCGCCAATTTTTCAGCATTGCGGTTACTGGGAAGGTGCATATAACCACGGACACGTGCACGGGACACATACTGCCTCGAAAACATTCCCCTCCTCCTCCAACAATGAAAACATTCTTGGCAAATGCTTTCGCAGTGGTCCGTCTGGCGGCAGTCCAAGAATTTCACCTTAAACGACACAATTAGAAAGCACCCCACCACTCCCCCCGCCACGGCCCACTTAATCCTGGCCACATTCCGAAAACCAACTAAATAAAACCGCGGTACTAGTCCGTTATCCGTAGCTGAAGCTTTCAGCCGACTAGTAGAGCAATGGTGGCTTCTATGCTAAGTCCAAAGAGAAGCGTACAGTTAAGGTCGGAATACAGGTGACTATAGAATACAGCATCCCTGCAGGGCAAGGGACAGAGTAGCAGCAGGCACCGATCCTTGGTGGAAGCAGGCCAGCTGAGAACCACATACTCCCTGAATGATTTTGGACTGACTGATGACAAGGCCTTTACTTGTGATCATCTTTGGTAATTCCTAAGGAAGATGCGTGGTAGTAGCCGGAAACTTGGATTGCTATTTGCTAACACTTTGAAATGGACAACAGAAAACATATGAATGAAGCCTTTCCATATTTCAGCTTGAGATGAGGAGGAGAGCAGACTTTCAGTACCTTGAATATCCTTTTCATTGCAATCAAATGCCCCTCTCTTGTCTCAGAAAATACTAGCTTTTCCACATAGGTATTGTCTATCTGTCTATACTGTTACCACTGAAATCCCACTAATACTGGGCTCTGCCTATACTGCGGTTACGGAAATGTTACAGGGGTCTGTCGATACTGTTACTACTGAAATGTAACTGATACTGGGCTCTGCCTATACTGCAGCTACTGAAATGTTACTGGGTCCGTCTATACTGTTACTACAGAAGTGTTAATAGGGTCTCCCTAGACTTCTGCAACATAACTGTTAGTGGGGTCAGCTTATACCTTTGCTACAGGAGTATTACCGGGGTCTGTGCATACTATGGGTGCACTAAGTGTTCCCATCGCGTTGTGCAACGTACATGGCCCCCAAAAAAAATACCCAGACTGACTAGGGCATGCAGTGTGGGCCGAAGCCTACCTGCATTTTATCTCACGTTACCATAGCTATTCGGGGCACTGCAATGTTATGAATAATTCACAGAAAAAGCCAAAAACCCAATTCCCCTTTACTCTTCATAGGCTGTATCGCCAAGAGGCAGGCACAATCGCCATCGGCAAAATCGCAGTAGGATAGGCGCAACCGCCATAAGCACTACAAATATGCCGGCAGCCAGACATTGCTGTGGAGGACAAACTTGTCCATGGCAAGCTAATATGCTGTCACTCACTCAACCCACCCTGTCGGTGGGTTCCAGGGAGCCACCCATACTGTGGGTGCACACAGACTTCCCACAGCGGAGTTTTACGTACCTGTGACAATATAAATTACACATTCTGACTGGAGCATGCAGTGTGGGCCAAAGCCAACCTGCATTTCTACTCACGTTACCTCAGCTTTAAGGGCGGCAGTGCAATAGGATATTTTTATGTACCGTCGGTGGCTCCCTGGGACCCACCCCTGCTGTGGGTGCACAAAGACTTCCTATAGCGGAGTTGTACCGACCTGTGACTATGTAAATTACCCAGTCTGACTGGAGCATGCAGTGTGAGCCGAAGCCAACCTGCATTTCTTCTCGCGTTACCTCAGCCTTAAGGGAGGCACTGCAATGGGATTAATTTATGTACCGTCGGTGGGTTTCAGGGAGCCATCCATGCTGCGGGCGCACACGGACTTCCCATTGAGGAGTTGTACCTGCCTGTGTCTATTTATTAAAAAAAACAGTCTGACTGGGCATGCAGTGTGGGCCGAAGCC
The DNA here is from genome assembly GCF_035609145.1 of Eleutherodactylus coqui. Classification (NCBI taxonomy): domain Eukaryota; kingdom Metazoa; phylum Chordata; class Amphibia; order Anura; family Eleutherodactylidae; genus Eleutherodactylus; species Eleutherodactylus coqui. Next base: position 68,588,180 of record NC_089846.1, read on the forward strand.
CACCTGTATTTTATCTGACGTTAGCTCAGCTGTGCAGGGCACTGCAATGGGATGTATTTATGTACCGCCGGTGGCACCCTGGGACCCACCCATGCCGTGGGTGCACACGGAATTCACATAGGGGAGTTGTACCTGCTTGTGTCTATTTATAAAAAAAAGAGTCAGACTGGGGCATGCAGTGTGGGCCAAAGCCCACCTGTATTTAATCTGACGTTAGCTCAGCTGTGCAGGGCACTGCAATGGGATTTATTTATGTACCGCCCGTGGGTTCCAGGGAGCCACCCATGCTGTGGGTCCACACGGAATTTCCATGGCGGAGTTGTACCTGCCTGTGACTATTTCTAAAAAAACCCAGTCTGACTGGGGCATGCAGTGTGGGCCAAAGCCCACCTGTATTTTATCTGACGTTAGCTCAGCTGTGCAGGGCACTGCAATGGGATGTATTTATGTACCGACGGTGGCTTTCTTGGACCCACCCATGCTGTGGGTGCACACGGAATTCACATAGGGGAGTTGTACCTGCCTGATCTTTTTATAAAAAAACGAGTCAGTCTGGGGCATGCAGTGTGGGACAAAGCCCACCTGTATTTAATCTGATGTTAGCTTAGCTGTGCAGTACACTGCAATGGGGTTTATTTATGTACCGCCGGTGGGTTCCAGGGAGCCACCCATGCTGTCGGTCCACAGGGACTTCACATAAGGGATAGGTACCTGCCTGTGTCTATGTATTAAAAACACCGGTCAGGCTGGGGCATGCAGTGTGGGCCGAAGCCCACCTGCATTTAATTTGACATTAGCTCAGCTGTGCAGGGCACTGCAATGGGATGTATTTATGTACCGCCGCTGGCTTCCTGGGACCCACCCATGCTGCGGGTGCACACGGAATTCACATAGGGGAGTTGTACCTGCCTGTGTCTATTTATAAAAAAAACGAGTCAGACTGGGGCATGCAATGTGGGCCAAAGCCCGCCTGTATTTAATATGACGTTAGCTCAGCTGTGCAGGGCACTGCAATGGGATTTATTTATGTACCGTCGGTGGGTTCCAGGAAGCCACCCATGCTGTATGTCCACTCCACACAGACTTCCCATAGGGGAGTTGTACCTGCCTGTGACTATTAAAGGAGATGTCCCGCGCCGAAACGGGTTTTTTTTTTTTAAACCCCCCCCCCGTTCGGCGCGAGACAACCCCGATGCAGGGGTTAAAAAAACCACCCGCACAGCGCTTACCTGAATCCCGGCGGTCCGGTGACTTCAATACTTACCGCTGAAGATGGCCGCCGGGATCCTCCGTCTTCGTGGACCGCAGCTCTTCTGTGCGGTCCACTGCCGATTCCAGCCTCCTGATTGGCTGGAATCGGCACGTGACGGGGCGGAGCTACACGGAGCCGCTCTCTGGCACGAGCGGCTCCATAGAAGACTGCTGAAGACCCGGACTGCGCAAGCGCGGCTAATTTGGCCATCGGAGGCCAAAAATTAGTCGGCTCCATGGGAACGAGGACGCTAGCAACGGAGCAGGTAAGTAAAAAACTTTTTATAACTTCTGTATGGCTCATAATTAATGCACAATGTATATTACAAAGTGCATTATTATGGCCATACAGAAGTGTATAGACCCACTTGCTGCCTCGGGACAACCCCTTTAATTTAAAAAAACTAGTCTGTCTCGGGCATGCCGTGTGGGCCGAAATCCACCTGTACTTTATGTCACGTTAGTTCAGCTATCTGGGGCACTGCAATGGGATTTATTTATGTTCCGTTGGTGGCTTCCTGGGACCCACCCATACTGTGGGTCCACACAGAATTCCAGAGCGGAGTTGTACCTGCCTGTGTCTATGAAAAAAGGCCAGACTGACTAGGGCATGGAGTGTGGGCCAAAGCCAACCTGTACTTTATCTCACGTTAGCTCAGCAATCCGGGGCACTGCATTGGGACAAACTAGAGGAGCAATACAGCGCTAATAAGACGTTCACAGCTACACTAGCATTGGAGTCCACGATTGCTGAGGGTTTGTGCAGAGGCCTATGTCCTGGGTGCAGCGAAAGTCTGCTTCCTGCCTACGATTGCTGAGGCTGTGGGCCAAGGCCTATATCGTCGGCGCGGTGCAAGTCTGCCATGTTTGGCCACTCTGATTTATTTATTGTTCATGTCTTGGGTGGCCTAGGACCCACCTATGCTGTTGGTGCACACTTAGTTCCCATCGCGGTGTTTGACCTGTCTGGCACAAAGACACTGACTGACTTGGGTAGGGGACAGAGTGCAGATCGCTTTCCCCTTGCAGTGTTGATTGAGCTATGCGACACCTAGACAAAAGAATTGCTATTTAACTCCTAGCACAGGATTGAAATGAAGATCGAACGTCAATTTCTCATCGATTCTCTACAGCATTGTGGGCTATCACCCCGCCCCTTTTAAAGAGGGTCGCTGCCTGGCCCTGCCAACCCTGTGCAGTGTGTGCCTCCGGTTCCTCCTCATGGCAGACACACTTACAAATAGACACTTGGGTTGTGTGGCTATGCAGCCAGCGTGTGGCATGAGGGCAGCTGAAGGCTGCGCAGGGACACTTTTGTGTGCGCTGCGGACACAGGGTCGTGGGGGATGGGGGGGGGGGGGGGGGGTTGGGCAGCATGTAACCCAGGAGAAGAGGCAGCGGTGTGTCCCGCAGGCAGTGCTTGTGCTTAGTTGGAGGTAGTGTGGTGCTTAGCTAAGGTGTGGCTTACTAATGAGTGTTTGTCCGAAGAAAAAATTGTTAGCGGGGGGGTCCACTCTTGCCGCTATTGTGGCTTAATAGTGGGGCCTGGGAACTTGAGATACAGCCCTGCATGTTGCCCCTCGCCTGCCCTATCCGTTTCTGTGTCGTTTCCATCACTTTCTTGGGTTTTCTATATTTTCACAAATGAAAACCTTAGCGGAGCATGGGTCATATACAAAAATGCTCGAGTCGCCCATTTACTTCAATGGGGTTGGTTACTCGAAACGAACTCTCGAGAATCGCGGAAAGTTCGACTCAAGCAACGAGCGCCCGAGCATTTTGGTGCTCGCTCATCTCTATTCATTTCATCTTTCAAAAACACAAGAAGTGATCAAAAAGGGATAAATGTGCACCAAAATGATACAAATCAAAACTAAAGTTCGTCCCACATAACATAAGCCTTTGGACAGCACCGTATACAAAGACATTAAAACGGCATGGTGTTTGAATACAGGGATGCCAAAAATAAATTGTTTTCCAAAATAAAGTGTTTTTATTGTGCAAAAGTTAAAAGACAAAAAAATATATATACATAATTTTGGTATTGTTGAAACCAGAATATGATTGCCTGTGTATTTTTCACATTATAATAAAGGCTGAGTACGCATTCAGGGCTTACCTGCTATCTATGGGTACTTCATAAGGACCAGGATTCCAAATCGCAGAGTCGTACTGACAGTCTCTGTTCCGCCAAAGAGCAGATTTTGAACGGTTCTTCGCAAACTTTTGGCAGGGAAGCCGGAATCTGGATTATTCATTTCCTAAAGACATAAAACTATTACATTTACTGGAAAAGATAGGCTGTACTTTTCTAGAAAGACAACCAAATTGTGGCTGACCTCATATTGTTGTGAGTCTTGAATACATATACAAGAAGGTGCGGAAAATGGCGCACACACTGAGGTCTGGACAGTAGTTTTTACTAATTGATTTATTTGTCTAAGTTCTGATCTTACCATCCAAAACCTTACTTACTTGGGGTCCATGATTAAGGGTGCGTTCACACGAGCGCATAAACGGCGCGTTTTTGCGCCCAATCGTATAAATGTGACCATCTGAGGCATTGGTTTCCAATGTATTCGTTCGCACGGGCGATTTTACGGCGCGTAAAAACGGCAACCCGAAAAAAAAACGGAACATATGCGACCGAAATACGCGCCAACGCATATTCGATGGCTGAAAAGATAGTTTGCAAAGTAGGAACAAACGATAATACGCTTTCTAGCTCTGGAAAAACGTTCTTTCCGGCGATTAAACGCTGCGCACGTGCAAACGTAAATACGCCTATGCTCGTGTGACCGCGCCCTAAGGGTGCTTTTGCACGGAAAGATACATTTCCAGTAATAAAGGCTGATTGATGATAATGCAAATCGATTGGCGCTCATTTAGTAACATTTGTATTATTTAATAGTTGTGAGGTTTTCATACAAATAGTTTTTATACAAGGGGACATACTGTGGATAAATGATGATTTTTATGTCTCCATAGAAGATGCGAAGCACAAAAGAGCAAGTCATCATTTGGCATTCAATCGCAGGACATGTTTATATGATGATCACTCCATGATTATGGCCTATCTTTAAAGGGATTATTCCGTAGTAAACAATTATTGGCCTAATCCTAGGATAGGCCATCAATAGTTGATCAGCAGAGGTCGTCTAGGACCCCTGAAGATCAACTGTTCACCAGGCCTGTGTATACTGGGCTAATTTCTACAAGAAGCAGACAGCTCCATTCCCAGTGCAGTGGTGATGCTTTGTAGTACAGGCATAGTTCCCATTCTCGTGTGTTAGCGCAAAATTTCGCTATTTCAGATATACTGTGCGTTTCCAAATTTAGATAATATGTGTACTGGCCTGGAGAGCCTTCAAAGACAACACGGCTTACATCATGTGTCCCAAAAAGAATCTCTAGCTTTATTAAGCGCGAGTAAAACTTAAATAAGTTTCAACACAGGAAGTATACAGTTACATCATTTAGCATGCTGATTGGTCGTTTTCAGAGGGAGGTATTTGTGAGGTAGCTTGTGATGTCATCCATCTGGGAGGAACTTCGGAGTGCACGCTCAGTTCATTCTTGAATTTGGTCTCATGAGAAGAACATCCTGTTTCTCCTCTCTGCTTGACCAAGATGAAGACAATCCTAGATAGGTTTTTGCCAGTTAGAACCGGTTTGACCAGTATTGGGACAATAGACACTGCTCCTTAAATTCTTGTGGAGGTGGGGGGGGGGGGGCGATGTTCCCTTCCCCCAGAGGTTCAGACCGGAAACACAACATAGCATCTTCACAGTTGACAAAAATACAGAAAATACATACAAAATGGTGAACATATTGGATATCTCCCACACGTGCCAGGAGACATCCTATGAACACATTCGCAGTTATGGCTGACTGATGAGGGACCTGAACAGGGGAACCCCTTTAATAAGTCAGAATTCCCTAACAGGGTATTTGAGAAGGAGTTTTATAAAGCAGACAAACATGACACAAGTGTGAACACAGCCTAAGGGTGGCTTCACACCAGCATGTTTTTGTGCTTACATAGGTGTGTACATAAATGCACACCCATGTATGTGCAAAAACACGCGTGAATGCAGGTCCGTGCATCGTTTTTAATGGAGCGCGAATCCTGCCACCGGCTACATTGAAAACAATGGTCTGCCGGAACCCCTGCATTGTTTATCAGGGAAGGGCTTTACATATAAGCCCTTCCCTGAAAAACAAAAATTTTAGTGTAAAAATAAATAAAATAAACGTACCTGTCCACTGCTGCCATCACCCCCGCGGGGATAAAGAACACATCTACTGCATGCGGCAAATGTTTCCTTCATCCCCGCTAGTAAAAAGAATTCCATGCTGCTACATCTGCCACATTTGTGACAGATGCAGCAGAGGAATTCTTCAGACGCGGCTCCATTGAAAACAATGCATGCATGCACTATCGTGCATGCATGTCCTATCTTTGCAGGCACACTCCTGTAAAGCACAGACATGTGCACACACCATAGAGAATGCATTGGAGCTAATAGACACGTGTTTTTGTGCGTGCGTATGCACGCACAAAATACATGCTCGTCTGAAGCCACCCTAAGGTCAAAAATATATGCAATCATGCGCAACTACACTCGCTGCTACAGAGTGAAGTTGTGCATGAATCAAGTTTTTTTGTATTTTCCAGGCCATTCAAACTCCACACCATAGTGCGCAAGTCTGAAAAAAACAGCAGGAAGATAGGTCCTGCCCTACCTTTTCTCACCCATACTTTTAATGGGCAAGAATACCGCTAATGAAAACGAAACCATTGAAATCAATACATTTGTTTCATCCCGTTATGTAGCTGTGATTATCACAGCTGCTTAACAAGACTAAAAAACGCTCATGTGAAGAATCCTTAAGTGATAGATTATGTTGATTTTAGATTTGGTAATTTTTATCTCCTTAATCTTGATGAGGTAACAATCTATATAATCTCGAGGATTTTCTGGATCAAGTGTTTCCTCATGCTTCTTGATAGATTCATCTGTGATGTCATAGATATCTTGAAAATTTGTCTTTAGCTTTCTATGTGGACCTGGCAGATAGTTCATAAAATTTGGATACATGTTGTAGAGCTGAGGTATAAGAAAAGAAAAGTAAATCCCTTTTGTTAGTTATTGTTTACTTCATCATGATGCATCTAAAATGGGTTGTCTAACAATGACAATCCTTTCAATGTAGACATCATACAGAGGGGTCTCAAAACTTAGAGTAGCTTTGGCAATACCGCTACATCCATGCTTTTTATTTGATGGGTGACATTTATGCTATATTTCCCTTGGAGCAGCCACTGCAAGACAAATGTACGACCTCAAAAGCGATTTCAGTTGATTTCCAAGAAGTAGAAAAGCCGGCTTCTCTTTAACGTGATTGTCTGGCTGCCAGATGATTTTTTAAGTATAGCTGCAAATGTGTTAAATGTTAGTGCAAACCAATATTTGCTATACGATATGCTATTTGGGTCCAAATTTAATTGTTAGAGGTTAGGTGAGCTGAGAAGACTAATATTAAATCATACAGCATGGGATGTGATAAGAGATGAGCGAGCACCAAAATGCTCGGGTGCTCGTTGCTGGAGTTGAACTTTCCGCGATGCTCGAGGGTTCGTTTCGAGTAACAAACCCCATTGAAGTCAATGGGCGACTCCAGCATTTTTGTATATCGCCGATACTCTCTAAGGTTTTCATTTGTGAAAATCTGCAAAACCCAAGAAAGTGATGGAAACGACACAGAAACGGATAGGGCAGGCAAGGGGCAACATGCTGGGCTGCATTTTAGGTTCCCAGGTCCCACTATTAAGCCACAATAGTGGCAAGAGTGCCCCCCCCCCCCCCCACCGCTAACAATTTTTTCTTCGGACAAATCCTCATTAGTAAGCCACACCTTAGCTCACCACACTACCTCCAACTAAGCACAAGCACTGCCTGCGGGACACACCGCTGCCTCTTCTCCTGGGTTGCATGCTGCCCAACGCCCCCGCACGACCCAGTGTCCACAGCGCACACCAAAGTGTCCCTGCGCAGCCTTCAGCTGCCCTCATGCGACACGCTGGATGCATAGCCACACCACCCTCATGTCTATTTATAAGTGCATCTGCCATGAGGAGGAACCAGAGGCACACACTGCAGAGGTTTGGCAGGGCCAGGCAGTGACCCTCTTTAAAAGGGGCGGGGCGATAGCCCACAATGCTGTACAGAAGCAATGAGAAATCCAATCCTGTGCCACCTCCGTCAGGAGCTGCAAAAGTGGGCATAACAATGGGGGAATCCATGTGCCACACACTATTCATTCTGTCAAGGTGTCGCATAGCTCAATCGACACTGCGAGGGGAAAGCCATCTACGCTCTGCCCCTTACCCAAGTCAGTCAATGTCTTTGTGCCAGACAGGACAAACACCGCGATGGGAATTAAGTTTGCACAAACAGCATAGGTGGGTCCTTGGAAACCCAAGAAATCAACAAAAAATTGATCTGAGCGGCCAAACATGGCAGACTTGCACCGCGCCCATGACATAGGCCTCGGCCAACAGATTCAGCAATCCTAGGCAGGTAGCGGACTTTCACTGCACCCAGGAAATAGGCCTCTGCACAAACCCTCAGCAATCACGGGCCTACAGCGGACTCCAATGCTAGCGTAGCTGTGCACGTCTTATTAGCGCTGTATTGCTCCTGTAGTTTGTCCCAATGCAGTGCCCCGGATAGTAGAGCTAACGTCAGATTAAATACAGGTGGGCTTCGGCCCACACTGCATGCCCCAGTCAGACTGGGGTTTTTTATAAGTGTACACAGGCAGGCACAACTCCCTAATGTGAAGTCCGTGTGGTCCCACAGCATGGTTGGGTCCCAGGAAGCCACACTGCTCCCTCCGACTCAGCCTGGACTGGGGAGGTGTGAGACAGTCTTGCTGGGGAGCCATAAAGCTGGCAAAGGCCTTGGAGAGTGTTCCCCTGCCTGCGCTGAACATGCTGCCTGATCTCCGCGCCTCCCCTTCTACTTGGCCCTCGGAACTGCGCCATCGGCCACTAGCGCTGTCAGATGGGAAGTTTACCATCTGTTTGTCCACCAGGGCCCTGTGGTATTGCATCACTCTCAAAACCCTTTCCTCTTCGGGAATGAGAGTGGAAAGGTTATCCTTATACCGTGGGTCAAGCAGTGTGTACACCCAGTAAACCGTAGTGGCCAGAATGCGTCTAACGCGAGGGTCACGAGAAAGGCATCCTAACATGAAGTCAGCCATGTGTGCCAGGGTACCTGTACGTAACATATGGCTGTCCTCACTAGGAAGATCACTTTGAGTATCCTCCTCCTCCTCCTCAGGCCATACACGAGGAATGGATGAGAGGCAAGCAGCATGGGTACCCTCTGCAGTCGGCCCAGCTGTCTCTTCCTCCTCAGGCTCCTCCCCCCCCTCCTCCACGCGCTGAGATATAGACCTGAAGGTCCTCTGACTATCCAGCCACATACTGTCTTCCCCCGCCTCCGTTTCCGCCCGCAAAGCATCAGCCTTTATGCTTTGCAGGGAACTTCTCAACAGGCATAGCAGGAGAATGGTGACACTAATGATTGCAGCATCACCGCTCACCATCAAGGTGGACTCCTCAAAGTTTCCAAGGACCTGGCAGATATCTGCCATCCAGGCCCACTTCTCTCTAAAGAATTGAGGAGGCTGACTCCCACTTCGCTGCCCATGTTGGAGTTGGTATTCCACTATAGCTCTACGCTGCTCATACAGCCGGGACAACATGTGAAGCGTAGAGTTCCACCGTGTGCAAGACATAAAGCAGTCGGTGCACTGGCAGATTAAACCGATGTTGCAGGGTGCGCAGGGTGGCAGCGTCCGTGTTGGACATGCGGAAATGTACGCTGACCCGGCGCACCTTGCCGAGGAGGTCTGACAAGTGTGGGTAGCCTTTCAGAAACCGCTGAACCACCAAATTAAAGACGTGGGCCAGGCATGGCACGTGCGTGAGGCTGCCGAGCTGCAGAACCGCCACCAGGTTACGGCTGTTGTCACACAAGACCATGCCCGGTTGGAGGCTCAGTGACGAAAGCCAGCGGTCGGTCTGCTCTGTCAGACCGTGCAACAGTTCGTGGGCCGTGTGCCTCTTCTCTCCTAAGCTGAGTAGTTTCAGCACGGCCTGCTGACGCTTGCCCACCGCTGTGCTGCGCGACACCGACTGCTGGTGACGTGCTACTGCTGACAAGTCTTTATTGCGAGGTAGAGGTTGCGTTGGAGGAGGAGGAGGAGGAAGGTTTAGTGCAGGTGGCATACACCGCCGCAGATACCAGCACCGATCTGGGGCCCACAATTCTGGGGATGGGTAGTACATGAGCGGTCCCAGGATCTGACTCGGTCCCAGCCTCCACTAAATTCACCCAATGTGCCGTCAGGGAGATATAGTGGCCCTGCCCGCCTGTGCTTGTCCACGTGTCCGTTGTTAAGTGGACCTTGGCAGTAACCTCGTTGGTGAGGGCGCGTATGATGTTGCGTGAGACGTGGTCGTGCAGGGCTGGGACGGCACACCGTGAAAAGTAGTGGCGACTGGGGACAGAGTAGCGCGGAGCTGCGGCCGCCATCATGTTTTTGAACGCCTCAGTTTCTACCAGCGTGTAAGGGAGCATCTCCAGGTTGATCAATTTGGCTATGTGGACATTTAAAGCTTGAGTGTGCGGGTGTGTGGCGGCGTATTTGCGCTTTCGCTCCAACGATTCTCTTAGCGACAGCTGCACGCTGCGCTGAGAGACATTGCTGGAGGGACCGAGGACAGCGGAGGTGAGAGTGTGGGTCCAGGCCAGGAGATGGTCGTGCCTGTGTCGTGAGTGGTGGGTTGGATCTCAGTGGCAGATTGGGGCACAGGGGGAGAGGCAGTCGCGCAAGCTGGAGGCGGTGAACGGCCTTCGTCCCACCTTGTGGGGTGCTTGGCCATCATATGCCTGCGCATACTGGTGGTGGTGAGGCTGCTGATGGTAGCTCCCCAGCTGATCTTGGCGCGACAAAGGTTGCACACCACTGTTCGTTGGTCGTCCGCCGTCTCAGTGAAAAACTGCCACACCTTAGAGCATCTTGGCCTCTGCACGGTGGTTTGGCGTGAGGGGGTGCTTTGGGAAACAGGTGGTGGATTATTCGCTCTTGCCCTGCCTCTACCCCTGGCCACCCCACTGCCTCTTCCAACCTGTCCTGCGGCTGCAATTGCCTCCCCCTCTGAAGGCCTGTCCTCAGTCAGCTTATCACACCAGGTGGGGTCAGTCACCTCATCGTCCAGCGGCCCTTCCTCCGAATCCTCTGTGCGCTCCTCCCTCGGACTTACTGCCCTCACTACTACCTCACTGATAGACAACTGTGTCTCATCGTCATCGTCCTCCTCACCCACTGAAAGCTCTTGAGACAGTTGCCGGAAGTCCCCAGCCTCATCCCCTGGACCCCGGGAACTTTTCAAAGGTTGGGCATCGGTCACGACAAGCTCCTCCGGTGGGAGAGGAACCATTGTTTCCCAATCTGGGCAGGGGCCCGAGAACAGTTCCTGGGAGTCTGCCTGCTCCTCAGAATGTTTCATTTTCATGGAGTGAGGAGGCTGGGAGGAAGGAGGAGCAGCAGCTAGAGGATTCAGAGTTGCAGCAGTGGACGGCGTAGAAGACTGGGTGGTCGATAGATTGCTGGATGCACTTTCTGCCATCCACGACAGGACCTGCTCACGCTGCTCATTTTTTAATTAAGGTCTACGACGTGGACCCAAAAATTGCGATATGAAGCTGGGGATCCCAGAAACTGTCCTCTCTCCTACTCCCGCAGCATCCGGCTGCGATTCACCTGGACCAGGAGCTCGTCCTATGCCCACACCCTCACTTGGGACTCCGTGTGCTCAACCGCGACCGCGTCCACGTCCTCTGCCCCTACCCCTCAGCATGCTTGATTAAGAATCGAGCAGAGACAGAGCGGTGTAAAAATGCCGCGCAGTTGGTGTCTGCCAGCGGTAATATAACGCAAAATGAAGCCAGAGATAAATTATAAGGAAGGCTGCACTTAGGCCTTGCTGTGAACTATGTAGTTTGGATGGACGTGAAGTCCCACAGGCCACGCAGGCAAATGCACTGGGTCTCCGGTAGCCGTAAAAAGGATTTTTTTTTTTTAAATCTCCTTATTTTTCTATGCAATGCAGGCTGAGGCTATGCAGTGTGTATTGCACTTTCAATCTATGGGCGTCGGGCACACGTGCACTTGTGAGACAGCACACGTATAACACAGAGCGTTGTAGAAAATATGTGGTTTCTTGGTGTACACTTAGAGGCAGACGGAACTGAGGTAACGCAAAGTGCGAACAGAAAAAATGTTTAAATGAAGGCTGCACTTAGGCCTAGCTGTGAACTATGTAGTTTGGATGGACGTGAAGTCCCACAGACCACGCAGGCAAATGCACTGGGTCTCCGGTAGCCGTAAAAAGGAATTTTTAAAAAAATCTCCTTATTTTTCTATGCAATGCAGGCTGAGGCTATGCAGTGTGTATTGCACTTTCAATCTATGGGCGTCGGGCACACCGTGCACTTGTGAGACAGCATACATATAACACAGAGCGTTGTAGAAAATGTGTGGTTTCTTGGCGTACACTTAGAGGCAGACTGAACTGAGGCAACGCAAAGTGCGGACAGAAGAATGTTTAAATGAAGGCTGCACGCAGACTCTGCTGTGCAATACAGAGGTACTACAACTCCCAGCAACCACTGAGTTAAATGCACACGGTCACAGGTTGCCCTAAGAAGAACCGTTGGGGTTCTTGTAGACAGGTTTTACACTACCACTGTCCCTGCCTGACCAATACTGCCCCTATACTCAAGTACAGAACTGCAGTCTGAGAACGCTACAGTCTGCACGCCCAATATACATTAAAAAAAAAATTGTGCAAAACTGCTCACAGCAGCCACAACAGTAATGCACTAGGTGAGCTGTGGCCCTAAGAAGGACCATTGTGGTTCTTGAAGACGCTAACACTGTCCCTATAGCAGCAGCAGCATCAGCAGCACTTTCCCTGATCTCTTTTAGCGTGTGTCTGTGGCGAGCCGCGGGCGGGGCAGATTTAAATACTCGGGAGTCACCTGATCTCGCCAGCCACTCACTGCAGGGGAGTGGGATAAGGCTGGAACGTCACAGGAGGAAGTTGTAATGCCTTACCTGTGTTTCTATTGACCAGAAAAGGGTGCAAATTTCTCAGGGAAGGAAATGTAATGGAGTCGAGTCCCGCGTGGTGCTCGTCTCGAGTAACGAGCATCTCGAACACCCTAATGCTCGAACGAGCATCAAGCTCGGACGAGTGCGCTCGCTCATCTCTAGATGTGATCCAAAGTAATCGGTTTATTGATTGACAGATCACAGCTTTTATAGAAGCACATGATCTAATTACAATAATTCAAATTTATTATAATGTATTACCATTGATAAAAGAAACATAGACATGCAAGATAAGGAATTTAAAGGGGTTGTCCCGCGCCGAAACGGGTTTTTTTTTTTTTAAACCCCCCCCCCCCTGTTCGGCGCGAGACAACCCCGATGCAGGGGTTAAAAAAACCACCCGCACAGCGCTTACCTGAATCCCGGCGGTCCGGCGTCTTCATACTCACCTGCTGAAGATGGCCGCCGGGATCCTCTGTCTTCATGGACCGCAGGGCTTCTGTGCGGTCCATTGCCGATTCCAGCCTCCTGATTGGCTGGAATCGGCACGTGACGGGGCGGAGCTACACGGAGCTACACGGAGCCCCATAGAGAAGAGGAGAAGACCCGGACTGCGCAAGCGCGGCTAATTTGGCCATCGGAGGGCGAAAATTAGTCGGCACCATGGAGACGAGGACGCCAGCAACGGAGCAGGTAAGTATAAAACTTTTTATAACTTCTGTATGGCTCATAATTAATGCACAATGTACATTACAAAGTGCATTATTATGGCCATGCAGAAGTGTATAGACCCACTTGCTGCCTCGGGACAACCCCTTTAACATCTAAATTGCTGAAGGAAAAGCAGTGCAGACACAGTAAAACCTAACATGATTAACTTCTCTGAACACAAAGGTACTTTAATTCTAAACAATAATTGTTTAGAGAGAGGCAGGAGAACAGGGTGCAATGACCCGAGACATTCATTCTAAGGCCTTGCAATGTTTTAATCATCGAGGTCCCATCTTATTCTTCAATACATTTTAGCAAATCTTGTAAAAGGAAAAGTACAAAATTATTGACAGAGAAGATGGCTACTTGCTCAGAAAATGGCTACACATAGGATAGAACATGGAGTCATAATCATTTCACTAACATAAACTAACAAAAGTAGCGGTACTTACCTGTCCTTTCCCCTAGCTATCCAGCACTGCAGCCCCACATTACTCCTAGTCTTTGTTTAGGAATGCCAATCACCTGACCAATGCAGCCAATTATAGGTCAGTCACATGACTGAGGACGAATGAGGAAGGTTGCTTTTCTTATCTTAGCACATTTTCGGCCATGGTTAAAAGTTTATATGAAAACCATACAACCCCTTTAAAAAGCGGTTATCCTTGTAGAGAATCAAGAGCATTTGTACTACAGTAGTAGTGTAGTAGTGCATGGAGATGCTACAGTTTACCGACCTGGGAAAGTCTTTTTACAAGGTGATGCTTGAGCAGCAGATTATGGCAAAATGGGAGCAGCCTTTCCAAGTGGTGAGGCGTATATAAAAGGGACGTAATAAATATATTCACACCTCCTATATTAATATCAGACACTTAATTTATTTCAGATTCCCCTAATATATTCAGACACCTCTTAATAATAATAGGCACCAAAACAGTCCCTTTAACCCCTTAATGCTCCAGGACGTACATTTACATCATGGAGGTTTTGGAGTTTCTATGGAGGGTGTTCTGACGCCATCCAGCATCAGAATGTTGTGCAGATGTCCAGCCACTACATCTTGATACTGGATGGCATTGGGACCCAGTGAAATGTTGCCCAGGGTGGAACTAGAATCTGGAGCAAGGAGCAAAAGTATACAGGCTATCACTTATCAGTTTAACATCTTATATATGCAATGCAAAATCTGTTTGTTTATGTCATATACAAGTCCGTAGTTCTGTTCTGATTTTAGTTTAATTTTGCATGATCGTTCTACAGCACCAGATGAACAATACTAGCATAATAAAAAAAAAATCAACTTCCCCTGTAATTTTTGTTGCTAATAGCAACCAATCACAACTCAGATTTCTAATCTTATACTGCTGAGGCAAAATTAAAACTACACTATGATTGGTTGCAAGAGCTCAGCTTTCATTTCTTACACAGTTGAGGAAAATGAAAGCCGTGCTGTAATTGGTTGCTATTTCTTATACTGCTGAGGTAAAATAAAAAGCTGTGCTGTGATTGTTGCTAGAGCTCAACTTTCATTTCTTAGGCCTCATTCACATGAGCGTGTGCAGGTGCGTACATAGGTGCGCACAAAACCGGCGCGCCCACATATGTGCACAAACATGCATGAATGCAGATCCGTGCACCATTGCTTACAATGGTCTGCTGGAACCCCTGAAGTGATTTTCAGTAAAGGGCTTTAAATAAAAACCCTTACCTCAAAATCATCCCTAGCTCGTGTTAAAAAAAAATAAAAAATTATATACAGTGGGGAAACAAAGTATTTAGTCAGATTACCAACTTTGTTACCAAGTTCTCCCACTTAAAAAGATGAGAGAGGCCTGTAATTGACATCATAGGTAGACCTCAACTATGAGCGACAACATGAGAAAAC